>NW_022196911.1:106595060-106610167 GCF_008632895.1 Mastomys coucha
TTTTGAGAAAGAACTTAAAGTTGAGTGGGTAGAAGAGGAAAAAATCCTGGACAAACAGGAGAGGAGAAGAATATATTTAACATTATTTAAATTTATTTTTTATATTTAACACATAAATATAAAATATAAAAATATTTAATATGTTTAAATTTTAAAATTCTTTTAAATAAATAATGTAAAAAATACAGATAGGAAGGAAGGAAGGAAGGAAGGAAGGAAGAAAGGAAAGGAGAAAGAGAGGAAGGACAGATGGACTGACAAACACTGACTGCTCTTCCAAAGGACGCAAGTTCAATTCCAAAAGACGGCTCACAACCACCTGAAAATCCTGTCCTGACCTCTGTGGGCAGAAGGCATGCACTTGATGCACATACATACAAACAGGCAAAATATTCATAAATATAAAATAAAAACAAATTGCTTTTCTGTTTTAGGATAAATTATTGCACAGTGTACATTTCAAAGCATCTGACACAAAAGCATGTTAAAAATTCATAAAAAGAAATAAGAATTTTCCACATAAGCTTTTAGAATTAAGGAAAAACTTTCCATACTTAATACAGTGACTTTAATATTGTACAATAAATAGTTGATGCCATCTTTTCATGGGTTTTAACTACAGTTTTCTATGTTTCAAATATAAATAAGAAATTTCATTGGTAGGAGATATTGAGATTTTAAACATTTGTATCATACCACAGAATAGTTACATTAAGGAAAAATATATTTAGAAAGGCATACAATGAAAGATTCAATTTTGTCTTTTAAATACACATGGCACTTACACAAGTATATTAAAATTATATTATAATTATTTTATATAGCATATACATACTGTACACAGATATATGGATATATGTGCATACCCTATTTTTATTTATGGATACATGTGCCCCAGATGGCCTAGGACTCACTGTGTAGACCAGGCTGGCCTTGAACACACAGAAAGCTGCCTGGCAGTAGGTGGGTATCCCACATCCAACCTCACACCTAAATTTATTTATGCTGCACACAACTTTCCCTACAGTTTCCCTAAAACTAAGGACAGCTGAAAATAACAATACTGGACACCATCTTATTTTGAGCATAAAGAAATGCACTTAAAACTGAGTTCAATGATTAGATAGTTATTTACCTCTTGAATCCATATAAATAGAAGACACTGGAATCATATCAGGAAAAAAACGAAGTTCGTAGGACATGATGTCTTTGAAAACCACACCTACGAAGTTGCTGGACTTAGAAAGACTGGATGCTAGCATTTCTTTCTCATTTGCGTATTCTTCAGTAACGATAGCTGCAAAATATTAGAGCAATGTACTAAACTCACAAATGGCAATGGCACTATAACACAGTAGATACATTTTATAATTATACTTGATAAATGGAATATTTTATCACTACTTTTGTCTTACTAATTTCTTAGAAAATGATAATTGCAAAGAAAATAATGACATAAACCTATAAATAGTATTATTTTATAGATAGTAAGTTGTGATCTGATTACATAAATCATGAGTACATAATATATAATTTCTGTCTATAGTACAGTAAAATATAAAACAGTATGTAGGCTATTTCATCAAAATATGCTATTTGAAAATTTCAATGCATTGTAATATATTCTAATTCTATATTTTAGTGCTGAATAGTTTTGATATCATACACTTTTAATTTTTAGGAAGTTTTGGTACTGAACTAAACCTCTGTCCTTGGACACACTAGGTATACTTTTAAAGTCTACAAGATTTCAGACAGAAATGAAATTGTAAAAAAAAAAATAATGTCATTCAATTACTTGTTTCAAAGTAAAATACCTCCTAATAACTAAAGTTTTATTTTTAAATATTTGTTTCATGCAGGCATGTCCAGCTTTTTGACACTGTAATACAACATGATTATCCATAAGGATCATGGTCAAGAATCACTCAACCAAGTTACCAAAAAATATATATATATATTCTAATGTTTAAAGTAAATTTGTGTTGAGCTGTCTCATAGCTACCCTCTACCTCAACTACATGTAGCCTGTGACCCACAGCTGAACATCCCTACATGTGAGTCAGCAATTGTATCAAAATCCTGCAATAAAATTGAATAAAAACCATCACTCATACCTAATATGGCTTATTCCTCCAGAAGTGAAATGGAGAAAGCCATGTAACCATTCTATCACATAAATTAAGACTATTTTTACAAATATTTTCACCTGCAGTTTTATTTACATTAAGTTGACTTCACTACAGAAGCAGACTTTGTGGTCGAGGGGGCTGGCATCTAACTTCATTATTCATTGGCTGTGTAAGCTCAGATGAATGACTTCACTCTCCAAATTTTAATATTCTCATACATGAACCCAGCTGATCACACTGGACTTCTGTAATTCCAGCTCCGAGGGACCTTAAGGGTTATTCTGGCCTCCATGGGCACCTGCACACACGTGTACATACACTCACACAAACACATACAACACAGGCATAAATAAAAATAAGTATTTTTAAAAGACAATACCATCAGGAAGATGATCAGTAGATACTCTCTGCATAATGCTGCTTGTGATGTTAGTCACTGGAGTATATCCAAGAACAAGCTTGGAAAGGCTGGACTTGTCCATAGGGTTGAGTTCTATATCAGATACTTCTTCATATTTCTTATTTGGATGCATCATGCTAACTAATATCAGCCAAAATAAGAAAAATAGTGGAAAAAGAATTTCCTACAATAAACAAAAATAAAGTGATTATAAAGTACAGGAATAGTGGCAAAAATCAAGATTTCTTTGTAAATAGGACAGGAAATATAAGGGTTAATACAGTGGCCCTCTCATATGTAGAGAAAGTAAAAGCAATCCTATCCTAGAACACTGTGCTGAGCAACCCAGCACACCCAGACAGTCAGTCCTTTTCAGTTATCAAAACTCAATTTCAATTTTACCGAAAGATTTTAATACTCACTTACATAATAAAGTTACATAAAAATAACGTTTAAGCTGGGCAATGGTGGTGCATACCTTTAATCCCAGCACTTGGGAGGCAGAGGCAGACAGATTTCTGAGTTCACGGCCAGGCTGGTCTACAGAGTGAGTTCCAGGACAGCCAGGACTACACAGAGAAACTCTGTCTCAAAAAAACCAAATAATAATAATAATAATAATAATAATAATAATAATAATAATAATAATAATAACATTTAAATGTCATAAGGGTACTGATTTAAGACCCACTATATTTGTCAGGCAGTGGTGGAGCACACCTTTAATCCCAGCACTGGAACAAAGGCAGTTCCAGGACAACCAGAGCTGTTTCAAGGAGAAACACTATACTGAAAAAACACTCTATCTACTATATCTACTCTTAAAATCTTAAGACAACTTATAAAACAAATCCCTACAAAGATTACCATTAAAATGAAAGGCTTTGGTAAAAGAAAAATAAGTAAATAAGTAAATGAAAAACCCTTTGGTCCCAAATTAAAAAACACTACTAAAACTAATACTAAGATTATACTACTAAAATTACATTAATTAGCTTCACGGCCTGCTGTACTAAGAATGAGCTATTATTTTATCTTATTCTTCAATTGTTTTGCACTTTCAGAAGATACCCCATAGTTGAAATTATTGCCAGTTGGTTAGATACACTTTGTACTTTTTTTTTACCAAAAGTATCCCATTTTATGGTACAACCCTTGTGACATAACTTTAGCATTCTTTGACAATTTGCTTCAGAGACCATAAAGTGGAAAAATAGGAGGGCTTAAAATTATGTAATATTAGATGTTAGCTCCTCAGTGGGGAGAAAATGTATGCCTAAGGTTCAAAGCTCCATGCTGATGCTAGAAGTGAACCTCACTGAGGAGTCACTGATACATTTGGGAGCATTTGCTCATTCCTCTCTATCTCACCTATCATAAGCAATACAATATGCTTTTGTTTCATTAAAAACCCTGAAGAAAATAAAATTAAAATACTTTCAGCAAAACTCTCTTAAAAGTGGAACACATCAAAGCAAAACAAACTATAAGAAGACATGATTACAAATATTTTTAACTTACCTGAACACTACTTTTTTTAGTCCTGCATTTAATTAGGTAATTTTTCAGTAGAAGTGTTCTGGTCTGTCTCCAAACTCCCACATCCCTAATTGCAGTAGCCATGTTGTTTTCTAGGTCAGGTTACTAAAAGGAAGACAA
Organism: Mastomys coucha; assembly: GCF_008632895.1. Classification (NCBI taxonomy): domain Eukaryota; kingdom Metazoa; phylum Chordata; class Mammalia; order Rodentia; family Muridae; genus Mastomys; species Mastomys coucha. The sequence goes on from NW_022196911.1 coordinate 106,599,252, forward strand.
ACAGTCCTTGAACTATGCAGGACAGTCCATGTGTTATCTAAAGGCAATAGCACGCGTGTTTTTCATCCCCAGGTAAAATGAAGCTACGCATACTGCAAGTCAACTGTCCCACTTGTACAGAATGCATCACAGAAGTCTGGCAACACTACAGAACGTATAACGACACGTGACACAGGGCAACGTCAAAATCTGAAACAGCCCCAGGCCAGCAGTGAGCTTAGCACTGTTTCTCCCGTTTGTTTTTATTCCTTCTCATCCTCGTCCGTGTCCCTATCCTGAACTCTCCCCTTGGTGGCAGTACCACACCCATTTTGAGTACTGAAAGACTAATGCAGACGAGCGTTCTCTCTGTTTGGTAGAACTACAGTCCAAGCAAGCTTGGCCAATCCCTACTCTTCCCCACTGTTCTTTGTACATTCCTCTCCTACCACTGGCTCCTGAGGAGTAGTTATCAATGTGTAAGTTACGTGGCACAGTGAAACTTCTCACTAGGACCAAAACAGCGGCCAGAGGTAAGGAGAAAACAGGGAGATCAAATAAAATGAGGAGCTCCAGAATGCACATTTCATCAAATGAAGATGCATTCATAGAATGTGGGGAGAAACTTACACCCCAAACCTAAACACCTCCACAGCCTACCAAAGGAAGCTATCAACATCCTCCACAAAATTAAGAACAAGCTTCATATTTCAAACAACCCCAAATTACTTGGCAAATGGCCAATACATCCCACTGTCAAAATGACAATATTGCATGAACCATCAAAGCACAGCATCTGCCTTCAAACTGTGATGGTGCTCTCAGACCAAAAATGCAAACAAGTCCAGCTTAATAAGAAAAAAGAAATTATTTATGGGGTGGTAGATGACTCTCGGTGGGCCAGAGTCATCATCTCCACATTAAAAAGTCCTTATTTTACACAGCTATAATTGTGCAGCAAAAATGATTAATAAATTAATTAACTAACATGGACTAAGACTCAACACTAAAGTGGCAAAGTAGGAGCAGGAATTAAAGCCTAACATAAGACAGAGGTAGACTCAGACTCTGAGAAGGGTATTTGCACGTGCTCTCTCTCTCTGCTTCGGAGATTTTGCTGGTCTCAGAAAACTCTCATACCATGGGAAGGAATCATCTATTTGGCTTCAGTCTGCCACACAGAACAGCAAATAGTGTTTGCTGAAAAACAGGAATTAGTTGGCTAGTATCTGAAGGACTAAAGTTCCTACCTACAAATGTTAAAATTATCTGTCAAAAACTTCAAAGTAGGTAGTGATCTTCTGGGAGACATAAAGACATCAATTTGAAACTAGATGGAAGCCTCCCCTCCCCCGCTGATGGCTAGCCCTCACTCACAGTGTTCGGGTAAAACTGTCAAGAAAATCACTCAGCTACAGACCCTGCCTGCAACCCTACCAGCTAGCTGAACAAGGGAGTCAATGGCATAACTGGCACAGGGTGGCAAGTCTGTTCCAGACGTAAGCAGTCGCTTTCTAAAGGGCATGAAATCCACACCACAAGGGAATTGACACCTGATACTGGAAACCTATCAAAAGCACCTAGGGAAATCTTAGGCCCCAGAGGGAAAACTACTACAGTTGTTTTTGCTAAATGGGCATGATGTGTGTCTCAAACTGCCTTCTAAATAACTATGTTTATGCCCTTAGAATAGTGTGACTATCAGCTTGGGGGACCACACCCCCCTGAGGAGCCATAAACAGTTAATGGAGGGGAAGGGGGTATCAAATTCTTCAGTGGTGTGGCCATTTTCCTTACTAAAGTAAAAAAACCCCCACCCATGCTCAGGCAGGCAGTCCTAATTAAATGCACTGAGCCACAAAAAATACAAGATTTTTGTTTCTGGTTTGTTTTTGTTTGTTTGTTTGTTTTTTAAACACAAAAATAAGAAAGATCTTATTAGGAAGGAGTTTGATGGAAGGGCAAGAAACTAAGAGAAGATAATGAGCTGAACATGACTGAAGTGTGATTCATATATTCTTTTTCTTGAAATTGTTAAAATTGATAAAACAAAGCAAACAAAACAAAAAACAAGCAAAACAAAACAAACAAACAAAAACCCAAGGTTTTCTTGTTACACCTTCCAGAGTAACTGTCGCTGCCTTGCTGGACAAAGCCAACACAATGGAGGCCATCCTCTCCAAAACAAGGACAATCTGCTCCAGGCTCCGACCAACCGTGCCCACTTCAATTTTAAAAAACAAAGAACTTTTTAGAAGCAGTTTTTCTTCTCCAGAGTAAATGTTCACTGCTAAAAGTTAACTTTTTACGTGCAGAGAACAGTGATTGGAGCAGAACTTTTTAAATTATCAATGAAATTACAACTTTTACTTTGTTACTAATATGTAAACATAATATATTGTAAAGATATAAAAAGGAATTAAAACAGCACAGCAAAAGGAAGAGTACACTGATAATCATCCTTGGGCCAAAATACTAATAATAAAAAGACAAAGGAAAAAGAAAAAGAAAAAACACATTCATTCAAAGGTAATTTGCTACAAAACAAACAGAAACATCAGGCAATTCAGCATGAACATTCCCATGTTGTCTGCCAAAACTCAACGTACTAAATACCACTGCATTATTAATTCAAATCGAATGTTTAACACTCCATTTTTAGATACCAAATCCTCCTTAGAATAGCTGGATTCTCATTATTACTTCTTTGAACTTTTGCCTGAATTTAAATTTAAGTCTCTTGTCTGAAGCAAGCCTAGCTATTCACTTCAAAGCTAGTGAGAAATTTTTAAAACAAAACTAAATCCAGGCTAAGTATGTGGACAATGTCGTTAATCTCAGCAGAGGTGGAGAGGTGTCTGAGTTGGAGGAAAGCCTGATCTACACAGTGAGTTCTAGGTCAGCCAAGGCTACATAAAGAGACCATAATCTGTCTTATAATCATCATCATCATCATCATCATCATCATCTAATAAAAAAACCCTAAATCAAATTTCTCACCCATCAATCTCCACAACAAATACATCCTTAATTCCATTTCCTCCCTACAACTACCCCTTGAGTTGCATTTATTATATTTTCTTCTAGCAGTATGGAATTTTTAATCAGGAGACCAGAGACTGAAAAGTCATAGGAACTGAATTTATCTTAAAGATAACATTTATGACAGTATCACTTTTCTGCCATTAGGTTTTCTCCTAATGGGAAATTCTTTATATATATTATATATAAGTATATATACATTATATATAAATATATTATATATCATGATTTGTTTTATGTATTGAGTATGCTATCTTCATGTACACCAAAAGAGAGCAGTGGTTCCCATTACAGACGGTTGTGAGCCACCGTGTGGTTGTGAATTGAACTCAGGACCTCCGGAAGAACAGCTAGTGTTCTTAACAGCTGAGCTATCACTCTAGCCCCTAATGGGAAGTTCTTATTATGCTCAAACCTTTTTTTTCTTCCTTAGGGTAATGCTCTATTAGCTTCCCATAATTATTTTTTTCAACAAAAAGCATCTTAACCAACACAACAGAGGCACCAAAATCAACAAAATACAACGCTTACTAGTGCCTGAAGCAGTGGATAGCACAGTGACTAAGAATGGGACCTCCATAATCAAACCAATTAGCATGAATTCTGCCTCTGTCATTTCACAGCTGTGAGATGTTAGAAAAGTTATTCAACTGTTTTGTCTCCATTTGCCATTTGGTTTTTTGGTTTGGTTTGGTTTGGTTTTGGTTTTTTGAGACAGGGTTTCTCTGCATAGCCCTGGCTGTCCTGGAATTCACTCTGTAGACCAGGCTGGCCTCAAACTCAGAAATCTGCCTGCCTCTGCCTCCCAGGTGCTGGGATTAAAGGCGTGTGCCACCACTGCCCAGCTCCATTTGCCATTTGTAAAACAATTACAGTGCCTACTTGGGGTCCTTAAAGTAGCTAAATGAATTGGTACATGGAAAACTGAAATCCTTGTACAAGGCAAGTGATCAATTATAGATGTTGATCAATACTACATATAAAAGTAAAAGTATGAAACCATTAAAGGGATAAACAATATCATATTATTGGAAGAACTATGGGGTAAATAAAGGAAAACTGATGGAAATGAAGGCAGCAGAAACTAACAGAGCCTCTATAACAGAGCCTCTACAATAGAGCCTCTACACATAGTGTCAACAGTCGCTAAAGAAAAACTGGTAAACCAGAAGTAAAACTGAGTCACAAGACTCTACCAAAACAGAGAAGGATAAGAAAAAACAAAAAGAAAACAATCAAGTACAAAATATGTTACAGATGAACACACAGGAATCACTATGATGACCAGTCATGACTCCATAACTTTATTATTGAAGGGCAGGCCTAATTGCATGGAAAATATTATATTTCAATATTTTTGAGCTTCTATCCATTCAAGTTAGTAAAGCCTGACAGTAATGACAAGGTCACTAACAAAGTGTCAAAAGAAAATCTAAAAGTCTACTAAGGTAACCTTTCTTTCCTAATATAGAAGTAATCGAGTTAAAAATAAAGCATTTCACAAGCCAAATACCAGAAAATCAGAAGAAATTAGAAAACTCTCCTTATTTACTCTGTGTGGATGCTTACTTAGTTACTATGCATGAATGAACACATGTGTGTTCATGTGTTGGGAGCTGGTTCTCTCCTTCCCCTCGTGAGTTTAAAGGACTGAACTTAAGATTTGAAGGCATGGCCACCAAGTAAATCTCACTGGACTGAGAATGTTTACTAACTGAGAAATTTGAAAGTTACAAGGTATTTTTTTAATGTAAGAGAATCCTATCATTTTATTAATTGCCTTTGTTTAAAATGTGCTTTTAAGAGATTCTTCATTTAAAAAAATCTCTAACTTATTTAAATTACCATTACTTTTACGGAGCATTTTGGCAACAATGTATCAAGTATTTTGGAATAAACAATGCCATTTTATTTTGTAAGAGGTAAAATCACCTTGAAATTAAAATTTGTTATGTAGAGCCCATTTTGAAATCCATATTTTACTTCTATGAGGTATGAAGTAATATGACAGCATGTAAAAAAACTGAGCAATCTTTACATTCAGAGCTGTTTACTGATCTTAATGCAGTCAATGACCTTCTTAGCATGACTGAGGTTCTCCGAAAGGCTCTCAACTGAAGATATGTTCTGTGCTTCCAAAAGATAACGGAGGTGGTCATTTCTGGCCAACTCAAGTCAAGCTAATTACCACTGCTTTATTCCCCTCTATACTAAGTACATCAAACTGTAATTAGTTAACATACTGTACTACCATTTTTATGTCTTCATCCTGACCCTAACCTGTAAGATCCTTATTGAAAACTAAGTGTCTTACTTTTGTTTGCTTTTCTGACACCACCGATGGTAATTATCTTAATACAGTTTCCTTTCTCTAGCCTTTTCCTGAGAGTCCTTACAGATTAAGGGTCTGAAAGCTAAAATGGGAGAGGTAGTGGTGTCCATATCCGGCCCACGGCTTGCTCTGCATCTTCCAAGAGTTAACAATGTGTGGGGGTGGGGGAGAGGGAAGGAGACCAGGTTTCACTGTGAAGCCCTTGATGGCTGTCAACTCCCAGATATCCACCTACCTAGGAAATGTCCAAATTATTTTAAGTGTTGGAAGAAAAAAAAAAAAACAAATAGCAATAACGATGACAGGTGGAAGTATAAAATTCAAATCTCAGGGTCTCCATACATCCATATGAAATTGTGTTGGAATACACCTGCGCTGCTTCATACATGTGTTTTCTTGGACCACTTTGCACTATGAAGGCAAATTTAAGCAGAGACAGAATCTACTCAGTCTTCAAAGCCTAAGGGATTTACTTCCTTACTCATCATCCAAAAAGTTTCACTAATTCCTTCTATCAGTTATAGGAGAGGGACGTAAGTGGAAACACTAGGTCACTTTTCTAACACGTTCTAAAGAATGTCTGCACCAAACAGGAAAAAAGTATCCTACTATCACTAACTTAATGTAAATCAAATTAATTGTAATATTGTAATTCCAATTGAGGGGAAGAGTTAGAAAAAAAATTTCTAAGCAGAGAGAAAACTATGGAGACGCTGAATTCCCAAAAGCAGTGACCTGTGTAAAATGATAAAGAGATCTATCCACAGCCTGGCGGAGGCAGAGATCTATCCACAGCCTGGCGGAGGCAGAGATCTATCCACAGCCTGGCGGAGGCAGAGATCTATCCACAGCCTGGCGGAGGCAGAGATCTATCCACAGCCTGGCGGAGGCAGAGATCTATCCACAGCCTGGCGGAGGCAGAGATCTATCCACAGCCTGGCGGAGGCAGAGATCTATCCACAGCCTGGTGGAGGCAGAGATCTATCCACAGCCTGGTGGAGGCAGAGATCTATCCACAGCCTGGCGGAGGCAGGTGACACCCTGGAATGCGGCAGAGCATGGGTATACGCCCTAGACAACAATGTAAAGACGAAACTGACAACAGAATGAAAGACGAAACTGACAACAGAATGTGAAACGCCATGTATGTATGCGGTACGAAGCACTGATTATGTGTACCCCAAAATGGAACCTCCAATCCTCCTCTGCACCTTTACACCCAAGGGAGACGCTTCACACTTTTCAAGTCCATCGATTTCCCCAATCCTCAAAACCCCTACATCGCCTTCTCTAACATCACCTACAAACTGCGATCTGGATTCCTACCTTCAGTGAGGAAACAGAAACAATCAAAAGAAATGTCTCCACTATTTCAACCACTCACATCTGTACCTCCTATAAGTTACATTTTAAACAATGTGCATGGCAGCCTAGAGACTCTACTCCCCCTAGAACTCTAAACCACAAAAATGTAAATGCCATCCAGGTTTTTTTGTTTTTGTTTTTGTTTTTTTGTTTTGGTTTTGGTTTTTGGTTTTTCCAGATAGGGTTTCTCTGTATAGCCCTGGCTGTCCTGGAGCTCACTTTGTAAACCAGGCTGGCCTCGAACTCAGAAATCCACCTGCCTCTGCCTCCCAAGTGCTGGGATTAAAGGCGTGTACCACCACCGCCCGGCGCGATCCAGTTTTAACTATACTTTTGAATTAAGATTTAATTTTTTGAAAAGAGCTGCTAATCTATCCAGCAATGCACTGAAAGAAAAACCTATCCAACTACTTTACCGGCTTTGCAATAGATATAATAAACCTTTAAATTTAACAGAAAGCATCATAAATGCTTTCTTCACTGATCTTTTAAAATTTACCAAAAGTAGTGACATAATAAAACAAGATACTAATGCCAATAAAGTTTAAGCTAAGTTTTATGGCAGTATGTCTTGCTGGAGGAAAATAATGTAACAGTCCCCAACGGACAAGTTAGCTAATAGCATTCCTTATACATAAAATTTATAAAAGTATAAAGTTTGCACTAAAAAGTCTCAGGTTTGCAGTTAAAACTACTTCCAGTCTAATTTACACACTAGTGAGGACTACAAATTATATTATTAAGAGTTGCTTTTATATAATTACTCTTTCAATTAAACTCAATGGCAGACATTACATGCTATATTCATCTAGGAACGTTAGGAACAAAATTATTATCTGGAATGTAAGAGACAAAAAACATGTAACGAATGTATTAGATTTATACAAAATTTACGATTTCCCTTTGTTTACTATAATTTGAAGTTTTGCATCATCAAGGACACATCCGATTAAATGACCCACATTCAAAGATCACTGTCTCTTAAGTCTGCTTTCTGGGTAAACACACACAAAGTGTTCTCACCTATTGAGTCTTCTCTGACGATACATAAAAATGTTCTCTGGGCAAACATAAAATATAGTGGGGGAAAGCACCAGGATTAGAGAGTCTGGAATCTCTGAGGGAGAATCTCAGCACCTTCTTTTTTTCCCCAGCTGGGTCCGTTATAAAGTTATTTAACCTCTTGAAGACCCATTTCCTACACAGAGTACCATCTCCAACCTCAGGGCTGCTGTCAAGATGAATTAACACTGACCCTGGCTCTGAGCCAGGATCTAACCTCATCTTGGGCTCCAGAACGTCCTTAATTTTTGTCCTCAGACTTGATTCTTTGAAAACGTTAAAGCCAACCTTTAGCGAGCAGGGGCTCTCCGACTGCCCCATACAGAGGCCGCTGCCCACCGTGACCCTCGCTTTCTCCTCCTCCCTGAAACCTTTCCGCGCCTGGGAACCCTCGTTAGTTATGTTTGGAGAATTCAGATATTTTCAGCCCCAAAACCGTGTCACGAGCTCTGCGGCTTTTCCTCTCACCCCGAGTCCTCTGCTCACACACAGGATCCGCTAACCCATCTGCGCCCCAGGCAAGGCGATCGATGCTCTGGAGCTCTCAGGAGGAAAACTGACTTCGGTTTGGTTTGGGTTTTCATTTAATTTCGGTTTGTCCTTTCTTTTTCTTCTGCCTCTCTCCAAGTTCTGTGGATGTCGCCTGCCCCATGGCCCGGGGCAGCGCCCGCCGCCCGCCAGCATCCTCGGGCTCCCCGCGGCCCGCCACACCCTCCCCTCGGCCCCCAGCTGCTCGGCTGTCCCTGCCATCCCCGCGGTCCCCTCGTCCCCGCCGCCGCGTCACCTCGCTCCGCAGACGCGAATGGCGAGCGGCCTCGTGCGCCGCGGGCCTCGGCGTCGCCTCAGCCCGGCAGTCCCAGTCGCAGCGCCGTCAGGCCCAAGCCGCGAGCTCACGGTGAGGTGACCTCGGTAAGTGACGGAGCTCCGAAAGGCGGCGCGGAGACGCGGTCCGCGAGGCCGAGCGCGCGCGTGCCCGCCGCCCCGCTACGCCGAGAGAGCGGCGCGCGCCGCCGAAGACACGCCCCCTGCCCGCCCCTGAAGGCACCTGAGGGCGGGGCCTGCGTAAGGCGCGTGCCACTGGAACTCGAGCCGGGAGCGCGCTTGGGGGCGGGGCTGCGGGGGCGGGGCTCCGACGCAGGTAAGCGCGGCGGCCAGGTCTCTGCCAATTTGGCCGGTCCTGCTGGCCCCAGCTCAGGTGCTCAGAGCCTCCTTGGGAGCTCCCCGCACCCCAGGCTTGATGGGTTTGACGAGATTCCTGTCGCCTCTTGAAGGACGGCCTTGGTTCTCCACCTTCCCGTCTGCCTCTGTTTCCTAGTATTTAAAAAGAAGTTGATGAAAGTCTCTCGGCCACTCCTTCTCCCTCCTTCTGCAGTGTCCTTGGTTCTGTAAAGATTGCCTTCCCCTCTCCAGCCTCAGACTGCGACCCTTCACATTCTTTCTCCTTCAAATATCCTCTTAAAAATCTGCAAGCGTTGACTTCCAGCAGAGACTATATACCACACTTAATTTTTACTTAAAATGCAAACTGATGTTCGGAGTTTCTTTACCCAAAGTGATCGAAACAATGGCCAAAGGTATTGCAAAGTAAATACCAAAATTACACATCCCTGAAGAAGACCGATCCTTTCTTATCCAGAAGCCACAAACTGTCAATAATCACACACACACACACACACACACACACACACACACACACATGCTGGAATTTGGAATTTCTTGCTGGCTAGATCTTAAATGTATCTTGTGCGTGCAGTCCCTGGGGCTATGTGTTACAGTTACTTTCGAAAATGTTTTCAGCTCTGTGATTGTGAACATCATTCATACACATTTTGTGTATGTGTGTGTGCTTCTCAAATTTAAAACGAAGTCTATTGAATGTGTTCTGTTTTATTATACGTGCGGGCATTTTGCCTGCACGAATGTGTTCCCTATCATACAGTAAATGTACTTGCATTTCTCATCATCCTGACACAATGGTATCTTTCCTCTCAAACACCCCACTTGGCACCATATTACCTCTTTCACTGCCTTACATGTAATTTTCTTACACCAATTTAGGTTTTCAGGTCTCATGAATCATAGACTATGGTAAATACTGCTAGTAATACTACTGATGAGAGAAAACGCCTACAAGAAAGAATATGTAAATATTTTCATCTTCACAAAATATCCCTACTCACTTAACAAAGTTTACTCATAGAAACAGAAAATATTAAAATTATATTCCAGGGCTGGACTTGTAGTTCAGTGACAGACTGCTTGTCTAGACTGTACAAGGTCCTGGCTTTAATTCCCAGCAATACACAATTTATAAAATGGACAAGATTATAAGCTTGTGAGAATAACATAGAACACAAAGAAAATATTTTAAATAAAAGACTACTACAAATTAATGTGAGGGTTATGACATATTTTACTGCCTCTACAAAAGCTATTTATTAGATCATTTGTATCCTGTAAACAGGCTGGTCACACAATGTCTACCTAAATGTCCACAATTACCAGGTTTTAATAGAAAAACAGCAGCTGGAGAGAAAGATGTTTCTTTCTGCGTTTCTGTATCTAGGAAATAGAAGCAAGCAATACGCACATCCTGGTTGTCATGGTGGCAACTGAAATCCCCACATCTCATTAATAGACCTTATAGACAAATGAACCACCTGGGAGTTCATAGATCATAGGAGTTACAGCTTGATATTTAAGAAACTCAATGGCTGTAGGAAATTAACAATGGGCCACAATTCTCACCAATATTCAATGTGGAGTAAGAGACCAAATCTTGCTACATAGAATATTAACTTACAACCTGATGAACAACGGCTATGTGTGTCACTGCTTTTGCTTGCTAGACCCCAAAGACTTATTTAAATGGATTTTTCTAGGCCATTTTGCTAAAATTAAGATTGTTAAATCATTTGTGGCTGGGCAAATGAAAATGGCCTCTGTAGCATTGTGTATCTGAATGTTTGGTTCACAACTGGAGGAACCCTTTGGGGAAGGATTAGGAGGTGAGGCCTTCTTGAAGGATTTGTGTCACTAGGGAAGGCTTCATGGTTTCAAAAGCCCACAATGGCCTCAGTGTACTCTCTCTCTCTCTCTCTCTCTCTCTCTCTCTCTCTCTCTCTCTCTCTCTCTC
>NW_022196911.1:106610296-106619981 GCF_008632895.1 Mastomys coucha
CTCTCTCTCTCTCTCTCTCTCTCTCTCTCTCTCTCTCTCTCTCTCTCTCAGTGCCTGTAACTGGAAGATCGGATGAGAGCTCTCAGCGACTGCTCCAGTGCCATGCCTGGCTGCATGCTGCCCTACATCCACCATGACACTCAAGGACTAACCTTCCAAAATCATAAGCAAGACCCCAACTAAATGCGTCCTGTAATAAATTGCTTTTTTTCCAACTTCTGAGCTAATGTCCACTTATCAGAAAGTGCATGCTATGTGTGTTCTTTTGTGATTGGATTAGCTCACTCAGGATGATATTTTCTACTTCCATCCATTTGCCTAAGAGCTTCATGAATTCATCCTTTTTAAATAGCTGAGTGGTACTCCATTGTGTAAATGTACCACATTTTCTGTATCCATTCCTCTGTTGAAGGACATCTGGGTTCTTTCCAGCTTCTGGCAATTATAAATAAGGCTGCTATGAACATAGTTGAGCATGTGTCTTTATTACATGTTAGAGCATCTTCTGGGTAAATGCCCAGGAGTGGTATAGGTGGGTCCTCAGGTAGCACTATGTTCAGTTTTCTGAGGAACTGCCAGACTGATTTCAAGAGTGGTTGTACCAGCTTGCAATCCCACCAGCAATGAAGGAGTGTTCCTCTTTCTCCACAACCTCACCAACATCTGCTGTCACCTGAGTTTTTGATCTTGGCCATTCTGACTGGTGAGAGGTGGAATCTCAGGGTTGTTTTGATTTGCATTTCCTTGATGATTATGTATGTTGAACATTTCTTTAAGTGCTTCTCAGCCATTCAATATCCCTCCCTTGAGAATTCTTTGTTTAGCTCTGTACACCCCCCCCTTTTTTTTTTTTGAGACAGGGTTTCTCTGTGTAGCCCTGGCTGTCCTGGAACTCTGTAGATCAGGCTGGCCTCAAACTCAGAAATCAGCCTGTCTCTGCCTCCCAAGTGCTGGGATTAAAGGCATGCACCAACACCGCCTGGCTTTGTACCCCATTTTTTAATAAGGTTATTTGATTCTCTGGAGTCTAACTCCTTGTGTTCTTTGTATATATTGGATATTAGCCTTCTATTAGATATAGGATTGGTAAAGATCTTTTCCTACTCTGTTGGTTGCCATTTTGTCCTATTGACAGTGTCCTTTGTGTTACAGAAGCTTTGCAATTTCATGAGGTCCCATTTGTCAATTCTTGACCTTACAGCACAAGCCATTGGTGTTCTGTTCAGAAAATTTTCCCCTGTGCCCAAGTGCTCGAGGCTCTTCCCCACTTTATTCTCTATTAGCTTCAGAGTATCTGGTTTTATGTGGAGGTCCTTGATCCACTTGGACTTGAGCTTTGTATAAGGAGATAAGAATGGATCAATTTGCACTCTGCTACATGCTAACCACCAGTTGAGCCAGCACCATTTGTTGAAAATGCTGTCTTTTTTCCACTGGATGGTTTTAGCTCCTTTGTCAAAGATCAAGTAACCATGGATGTGCCCAGAAGTTCAGAATATCCAAGATACAATTCATAGACCACATGAAGCTCAAGAAGAAGGAAGACCACAGTATGGATACTTCGGTCCTTCTTAGAAGGATGATCAAAATACCCATGGTAGGAAATACCAGAGACAAAGTTTGGAGCAGAAACTGAAGGAAAGGCCATCCAGTGACTGTCCCACCTAGGGATCCATCCCATATACAGTTACCCAGACACGATTGTGGATGCCAACAAGTGCTTACTGACAGAAGCCAGACATAGCTGTCTCCTGAGAGGCTCTGTCAGTGCCTGACTAATACAGAAGTGAATCCTCACAGTCATCCATTGGACTGAGCACAAAGTCCCCAATGGAGGAGCTAGAGAAAGGACCCAAGGAGCTGAAGGGGTTTCCAGCCCCATAGGAGGAACAACAATATGAACCAACCAGTATCCCCAGAGCTCCCAGGGTCAAAACCACCAACCAAAGAGTACATATGGAGAGACCCATGGCTCCAACCACATATGTAGCAGAAGATGGCCTTGTGGTACATCACTGAGAGGAGAGGCCCTTGGTCTTGTGAAGGCTTGATGCCCCAGTGTAGGGGAATGCCAGGACAGGGAAGCAGGAGTGGGTGAGTTTAGTAAGCAGGGAGAGGGGAGATAGGATAGGGGGGCTTTTGGAGGGGATAAAATTTGCAATGTAAATAAAGAAAACATCTAATGCAATATAAATTAAAAATGTAAAATAAATAAATAAATTGCCTTTTTCAAGGTGTCTCCTCACATCAAGAGAACAATAACTAAGTCATCATTATAACAACTTTGTGTCTAATACATATAGTATAGTGTAGTATACTATAGTATATTATTTCACATTACTAACAGCATGTTGGGAACAATATGTACAATTTTAGAATCTTACTAAAGAGTATTATTATTTGCCATTTCTGAAAGTCAAGACAGGTGCCAAAAGAAGAATAGCTATAATTTGAAATGTTTTCAAATAGATAATCTTGGTTTAACATAATGCATGGCAAAAAAAAAAAAATCAGACTAGCCTATCAATGTAGAAAAAGAGTCAAGTTAGTACCTGTAACACTAGAATCCTTAGATTCTAGCATAGCAACTCTGGCTGAAATGATTGTTAAATGATTCAAGAAGAGATGAATGGTCCTGCATGGTTGCTAGGGAGGCAACCAAAGGAATGAGTGCTGACAGCAATTTCCAGTTTGATATCCTTCTTGCTATTGATACCATGACTGTTGTCACAACTGCTCCAAGTTCACAAGGGAAAAATTAGCATTTCATCCTTTTTATTTCCCTAATCAGGGAGATTTTAAAAAGCTGACAAAGAGATTACTGTGGGAAACTATAAAGTCAAGTCAACGTTTAAAACTTGGTCACCCAACAAGTATTTGTCATGTGTCTGAATTTTGGTTGTTTGTTGATTTGTCCTGATTTTATTTTATTTTATTTTATTTTATTTTATTTTATTTTTTAGAATCAGAGTCTCATACACCTCAGGCTGGCCTCAAGCACCCTATGTAACTAAATCTGCACTTCAATTCCTGATCACCCTGCTTCTAGCACCCAAATGCTAGATGGAACCAAAGGCTTGTGCTACCAGGCAGGTAATGCCTGGTATTTGAAAAGCAGGCATGCTTAAACCCAGCAATCTAGAAACTGAATGAAGCAGAAGGATCTGAAGCTCAAGGTCAACTGAGTTTAGAGAGAGAGAGAGAGAGATTGTATCTCTACATAATAAATAAATCTTACTTTTCCTGGTGAAACCAAAGGAACTTACATAGTCCAAGACCTCAGAAAGTTGGGGAGGGAGTTCTCTTAAGCCTGTCAGCTAGTGAAAACCCATTTCAGAAACAAACAAAAACAATAGCGGGGGAAAAAAACCCAACAACCAATGTGGGGGATAATATTCGTTTCATTGCCAAATTATGTCGAACTAATTGTCAAGAGCTGGAGCTACCTGGTAATTTCAAGAAGACAAGATGGAAGGACCAGTTTCATGAGGAGAACATATCAGAAAGTTAGAGAGGAGGGAAGCCTCCGTAGGCGTTTATGACCAGGTAGCCATTGACTTAAAAGATCAAGGTCAAGGGTCAAGACAGGCTTGGCTCATTTGAATTTCCTTTCCCACTTTGGAAAAGGAGGTGGACTTTAAATTGGTACATTTGAAACAAGGAAGGATGAAACTGGAGACAGGTGAGAAGGCAGTGAGGGACATCTATCTGTTTCATAGAAGTTCATGTTTCCAGGTACAAGTTACATCCCCGAGCTGTTTACAGGTAACTGGAGACCTGAGGCTGGGAAGTCCTGAGAGTCTATAAAAGATGAAAGACAGCAGGTCACAGAAAAGGGTAGACCCTGAAAACTTCCAATCAGAGCAGTGCAATGTCAGAATAGATCATTAAACACTTTAGTGGTCACTAGAAACAACACCAACTAAAATAAGCCACGCTTGCTTATGTAACCCTGAGTTAGTGTGAAACCTTATAAGTGGGATATAAGTTAACATAAATTATAAATTAGCTATTACCTTTCATAATATTTTTATGAGAAAGACCCCAAATTAAGTGTTTAACATCATTAGACAGATTCAAACTTAGTTGAATAATTGTGCCTTAGTTTTCGCGGATAGTTTTTTTTTTTTTTTAATAAATTACATAGACAGAAAACACAGAATTCTTTCTGATCAAATCCAAGGATGGAACAGAAGCTACATAGCATCAAAAGTATGATTAAAGACCAAAATAGAAAATGAAATTGTTTTGGACGCTGAACTCTGAGCTAGAAGACAAAAATGTAACTGAACCCTATGAGAATGCCTACGTTCAAGTTGAACAAGAAACCTGCACAGGAGCAAAATAGTATGGATTTTAGTTTACCACGTACAAAGCAGCCAGGTGTCTTAGTGTATGGACGCACGCTGACATTCTGCCGGTGGTGGTGGTGGTGTGTGAAGCAGGGCTTCCTGCTGCAGCACTGACGGCACTAGGACTCCTTACTGTAGCTTCACCTCTCTTCAGACTCCTAACAATTTGTTTGTGTGTCAAACTCTGAGACTTTTACTGTTGAAGCACTGGAGAAGGGAAGTCAGAACAGTATAAAGGCACCAGCCGCCAGGCACAGCTACCTGACAAGATCAGTGGGAACCAATAATACCCGGTGGTATTTGCAGCTACACCTGCCCTGCTTCCACTTGAAGTCCCATCTTCCTCTTTCCTGCTTCATCTCCTCCTGGACCACTATTCCCTGAGAATTCACTACTCCCACCCCTACACATAAGTAGCAGAATAGTGAATCACCAAGATATGACATCCTAATCTCGGGAACAAAGCAGCGTGTCCTTTCATGTGGACTTAGTATTGTAGGTGGAATTAAAGTTAGTAATCATCCATCCTTGATGCGGGATTCTCCTTTGGGCTTAGTATCACTAAAAGGAAGAGGAAGCTGAGGGACATGCTGAAGTTAATGAAGCAGAGACCAGAACTTTAAGAAAAGGAAACTGGAGGACTGGAGAGGTGGCTCAGAACATCTATAACTGTAAAACTATGAGCTCTAATGCTCTCTTCTGGTGTGCATACTTATATACAGACAAACCCACATATATATGTATATATATTTATATGTATAAGTATATATATTTATATGTATATATATAGGGGGTTGTCTGTATATTTACTATATATATATATATATATATATGTTGTAAATATATATATATATTAAAAGGAAAGAAAAGGGGGCTGGAGAGATGGTTCAGTGGTTAAGAATATTGACTGCTCTTTCAAAGGTTCTGAGTTCAATTCCCAGCAACCACATGGTGGCTCACAACCATCTACAGTGTGATCTGACGCCGTCTTCTGGTGTGTCTGAAAACAGTTTTAGTGTACTCATACACATAAAATAAATAAATAAATCTTTAAAAAAAAAAAAAGGAAAGAAAAGAAAGCTGCCTGGCTTAACCTGATTGGGAGTGTGGGGCCTGGAGAGATGGCTCAATGATTAAGAGCATTGGTTAGTCTTCCAGAGGATCCAGGTTCAATTCCCAGCAACCACATGACAGCTTACACTGTTTCACTCCAGTTCTAGTTCCAACACCCTCACACAGACGTACCTACAGACAAAACACCAATTAAGATAAATACACACACACACACACACACACACACACACACCTCCTAATTGAAGGGGAGGGGAGGGTAAAAAGGTTTAGTATGGGAACTTGATCCCCACCACTGTGGCCCTTGAAGATGTAGGGAGGAACGCTTGTGGCCCTGGGAGCTGGAAGTGGCAAGGAAAACAGACTCTCCTGTAGAGCTTCCAGACAGGAACAGGATCTACAATTAACATCTTATTTTATTCCAGAGACGCTGATATGTTAGACTTAAAAATTTAAGGCTGTAAAACGATAGGATGGTATTGTTTTCAATCGCTGAGATTAACAACGGCAATAGAAAACTCACAAACCCTTAGTAATTCACTTTTTAAAGGTGTGTGTGATGTGTGTGTGTGTGTGTGTGTGTGTGTGTGTGTGTACACCCACAGAGGCCAAGAGAGTGTATTAGATCCCCTGGATCTAGAGTCACACGGAGTTGTCACCTGACCAATGGCTGCTGGGAACCAAAGTCAGATCCCCTGCAAGATGATCAAGTTTCCTTACCGCTCAGCCATCTCTCTGGTTCAGTCCCTTGTGATAGCTCTTCACTGGCTGCATTGCAGTACCGTGGAACTTTAGAATCAAATGCCATTTCTTTGTTTCTTTGTTTTTCTTCCATTAGTCAATAGCATGATGCCATAGAAAAGACAGTGAACCTACTACGCAAATAGCCTGGATTCAGAAATGTTGTAATAAATGTTCTCTCGTTACAAGCAACCACTCTCACTTACCTTCCCCTTGTTCCTCCTCTTCCTCCTCTCCCTCCTCCTCTTCCTCCTCCTCCTCCTCCTCATCCTCATCCTCCTCCTCCTCCTCCTCCTCATCATCATCATCATCCTCATCATCATCATCATTTGTAAAATAGCTGCTATATCTGACTGTCCACTTCAAAGAGCTCCAGAAACGAGCTTTGTGGAATGATGAAACACATTTGTTCAGCACATCGCCTGTGCTCCATGCTGTTCTGGATGTTTTCTATGTAGTATTTGACTTCATCTCTGATGAAGTTTTTCTGTCAACGAAGTAGAGAGGAGCTAAGTAACGGAAAACTAAAGAGCACTCAAGATTACAAACAAATGGACAGCAGACAGGAAATCAATACTCAGCCAACAAAACCATTTTCTGCTAATGATTTCCTGGAAATGTTTTTCTCTTTCCTCTGACTGATGGTGGCTTCCCATATTTGTCCCTTGCACATTTCTGTCATGGTTGCTTTCTTCATTAAGTTGCCTACTCATTCAGTAAATATTGATGAAGGGCATATGTGTTGTTGGGTACCATCCTAAGTATTTGGTACCAACTGTTAAGTGGTGGAGTCTGAGACAGGAAGTGACAGTGGAAAATGGTTGCTAGTCAAGGTGTTGGTCTACAGAAGGACATTAGTGATTGATTGAATCCAAACCTGAGAGGATGTGTCTAGAGGAACACCTATCTCAAAACCTGAAGGGCAACTACAAGCTACAAAATTACAAAATGGAAAGAGAATATTCTAGAAGAACATTTTGTCTTCATTATTTCAGTTTTGTTTTGTGTTTTACACAGACCTTCTTTTTTCTCAGCTCTCTCTCCAAACTCAAATAGATCTTGCCTCAAGGTTTATACCTAAGTAACACATGAGGTTACACAGGTGAAATTTTCAAATATTTTTTAGAATTTATAAATCCGGATTCATAACCTTTTATCTCGTGTTCTCTTAATCCAAAAGTGAAGCAAAGTAGTGACTTTAAACTGCTATATTCTCCTAATTAGAGCATGCCCTTCTGTTATTAGTTAATGATACTGTAAATAGCAAGTAAAAAAAAATAAGATAATGTGGGGTTTTTTTTCCATTTCTTTTATGCCTTTGTTTACCACTACATGGTACTTGTAAGCCTGAGGGTCAAAACGCTGATCCAGTTCACCTTCTAGAAAACTAAGGAAAGTAACCAATGAGAGGATCCAAACATTGAGAAGAAACTACCCCGACACAAACTTTAAGTGATCGTGGTTCATAAATTCATCCCTAAATATTAACCCAACGATATCCTTTCTCTTCAGAACAATATAACTTTTACGAAATAGAAAATTAAACTACCTTTAGATCCCTGCCTGCTTATCCCACCCTGCCCCCACCCGGGGATTTACTCTCATTTCCTTTTCCCTTATTTTACATTCTAGTATTCATTTCCTTCTACCATCCGAACCTGGAAAATGAGACTGACCTTCCCTACTTGAGCCCATCAACAACATCTCTGTTCCTTGCCTAATCTAATATTTTCACTTCTACTTGAAAGAGGCACTCCCTCTCTGCAAATTTTCCCCTCATCTCTTAGATACTCCAAGGCACATTTCTTAGATACTTCAAGATACATTCCAGTTAGCACAGCTAGCCAGGAAGGGTGCCCTGCTACATGACAATAGCTAAAAATGCCTTCTTCTGATACTGTTTCATTATAGTTTTATTTTTTAATCTTTAATCGTTTCTTACAGCCCAGTCGTTATCCACCCCCTCTTCCCGATCCACCCTCTGACAGTTCCTCAGCCTACTTTCTTCTCCCCAGTATCTTCAAGAGGATGTTCCCACCCTGACCCTCTCCACATACTTGCTCACGCACATGCGCACACACACACCACCAGGCCGCTGCATTCCCTGGGGCCTCAAGTCTCACAAAGGTTAGGTGTCTCTTCTCTCATTGAGGCCAGACCAGTCAGTCCTCTGTTGTTTGGGGGGAGGGGTGTCTGACTAGCTAGTGTATGCTGCCTGGTTGGTGACTCAGTGTCTGAGAGATCTCAGTAGTCTGGATTAGTTGAGACTGCTGGTCTTCTTGTGGGGTAGCCCTCCTCCTCAGCTTCTTCCAGCCTTTCCCTAATTCAACCACAGGGGTCCCTGGCTTCTGTCCATTGGTTGGGTATAAGTATCTGCTTCTGTCTCAGTCAGCAGCTTGTTGGGCCTCTCAGAGGACAGTCATGCAAGGTTCCTGTCTGTAAACACATCATAGCATCAGTAATAGTGTCAGACCTTGGAGCCGCCCTTTGAGATGGATCCCGATTTGGGCCTGTCACTGGTCCTCCTTTCCCTCAGTCTCTTCTCCATTATTGTCTCTTCGGTTCTTTTAGACAGGAACAATTCTGGGTCAGAGTTTTTGACTATGAGATGGCAACCCCATCCCTCCACTTGATGCCCTGTCTTTCTACTGGAGGTTTCTTTAAAGAGTTTAGTGATTTGTTTAATAATAGATGGAACATGCATCATTCGGAACATGCATTATTCTGAAAAGCCATGTGCATCTCTACAGCACTTAAGGACTTCCTGTGTTGTGGTTTGTTTTGTTTTTTTATGAGTCTCTCAGTTTCTGCATAATGCTTGCCTCTTATGTGTATACAGTATCTTAGACATCAATATGTCTTTAAATATTAAATATAATAGTATTATTTATGGAACTGATTTTAATAATAATATTCACATTATTACCATCCAAGCTTCTTTTTAAATTTTTTACTTTTAAGTGTGTGTGTGTGTGTGTGTGTGTGTGTGTGTGTGCGCGTATATTCTAGTGCAGGTACTGTAGTAATCTTGGCTTGACCCAGAGAACACAGATTGACAATAGATCGTTGCAATAGCATGAGGTTTACTGATCCACGTATGTGGGGTTTCCCACCCTCACGGGGGGGGGGGGGTCAACCACGAACTCAGAAAGCAGACATCTTTGATACTTTACAGAGGGCAGATTTCTGCAACAGGGCTAGCTGGCTTACTCTGGTTGGTGGAACACAGGACAAAGGATCTCATCAGGCATTGGTTGGCTTGCTCAAGGGGGCTGTTCTTGGCTTAGTAGCCAACTTCCCTATCCAGCTCTGCACCTGGCCTTGAAAAGTCCCTGGGAAGGGGCTGAGTAACTAGGTGGTAGGGGGGACTGTCATCAGCAAGGTCAGGGTGACAGTTTGTGATCTTTTTTGAAATTCACCACAGGGAGGGATTGGGAGGGTTCTTTCGAGAATTGCTAATCTTGTTTTTGTAGACCTTCACATCATTGCGACCACCAGTTTTTTTGTTTTTTTTTTTTTTT
>NW_022196911.1:106619991-106625689 GCF_008632895.1 Mastomys coucha
CTTAGCTTAGTCAGAATGGCCTGGTCATTCTGTCTCAACATTCTGACCACCAGAACTTTGTTTTACAACATATCCTTGGCTGTCTCTAGAACACAACTCCTCAGTGTCTGAAGCTGCTGCTTGCCACTGTAAAACTTTGTTTCCACACTGCTTGCTGCTTACAAGAGCTAGAACATGGCCCCCTTATTTTACTTTATTTCTACATTCCTAGAAGCCTGTTTCTATATTCTCAAAAACTTGGTTTCTATATTCCCAGAACCTTGTTTCTATAGCTTTGTTTTTTCACTTTATTACTTCGGTACTTGCTTGGAGAGTTCAGAAAAGGGCATCAGAGCCCCTGGAGCTGGAGTTATAGGTGGTTGTTGAGTGACCTGTTCCCAGCCACAAGGGTGCTCATAACTGAACTTAAGTCTTCTGGAAGAACACTATCACTTAGCCAGAGCCATCTCTTCTAACCCTACTATCCTACTAGCCAAAATTCAAAGAATAAGAAGGGGAAGGAATCAATGATATTTTGGGTGATCTGAATAATATGTGTTGATAAGATAGGAAAACAGAGTTGTCTTTCCACCTAGAAGTGATAGGCCCTTGCTCCAGCCCTTATTTAGTTTAAAACAGTATATAGTGTTTTAAAGCATAAAGGTGAATTCGAAACGGGAAACTCACAGCCTTTAAACATCCATAACAAAGAAGTTCAAAGCCACTATAATAAAGGTCAGGGGTCAAGCTTCCAGTGCCAACATGGAGAAAAAGAAGTGCCCCCTGAAGATGGAAGGAGCTGGAATTAGTATTGTGTGAAGAAAGTGGGAGTCAAGGAAAGCTTTAAGTTTCCCATCAGCCCAGGGAACTTGCTGAGAAGCCCATATATTCCAACCCAATAACCTCAGTAGGATGGGACTCAGGATGATGGTTCCCATAAAAATTCAAATTCAAAATACCAATTTATAGCCGGGCGGTGGTGGTGCACACCTTTAATCCCAGCACTTGGGAGGCAGAGGCAGGTGGATTTCTGAGTTCGAGGCCAGCCTGGTCTACAAAGTGAGTTCCAGGACAGCCAGGGCTATACAGAGAAACCCTGTCTAGAAAAACCAATATATATTACTCGACACCTACAGAAGCAAGTATGAAAGTCCTTGCTTGATAAAGACAGCTCTATAACTCATGGCAGAAATGAATCCCTTACAACATACAAGAATAAATGATTAAAATTTGAATTCTATGTGTCTTAGTTAGGGTTTTATTGCTGTGAAGAGACACCATGATCGTGGTAACTCTTTTAAAGGAAATCATCTAATTGGGGATAGCTTACAGTTTTGGAGGTTTAGTCTATCACCCTCATGGTGGGCATTGTGGCAGACATGATGCTGGAGGAGCTGAGAGCTCTACTGTATCTTGACGTGCAAGGGGCAGCAGAAGAGTGTGACACTGGGTGGAGCTTAAGCATAGGAGATTTCAAAGCCCGCCCCCACAGTGACACACTTCCTCCAACAAGGCTACACCTCCTAATTAGTGCCACTCTTTATGGGCCAAGCATTCAGTCACAGGAGTCTATGGGGGCCACGCCTATTCACACCCTTACAAATGTTATGTAAGGAAAAATTTTGCCACAAGGCCGACGAAATAGGCAAAACAAACAGAAGTATCAGAGCTCTTTAAGTCTGTATTTTACTAAGCAAATAAAATACCTGGAAAGTGATGACCAAAGAAAAATCCACAAAATGATTAAAAACATACAAAAAGTAAAGCAAACTTTAAATAAAAGAACAAAAGACTAGAAATGGAAATTTTCTTAACAATTTCATAGGAAGACTCAACAAATGTCTTGAGGTATTCATACACAAAAAGAAACATCAAGCAAAGAAATTTAGTTTAAACTATTTGGAAAACTACACAAATATTAACGTGTAAATTCCACATAATAACAATAAATAAATAAATAAATAAATAAATAAATAAATAAGTGGTATGTTTCTACATTTTGTCTCTTGATGGATGCCTATAATTATAAATTTTAGATATGTTATAAGATTCAATAAGCATGTTCATATTCACAAGCAGCCAGTGGTGGTAGCCCATGTCAGCCAGGTCTACAAAGCAAGTTCCAAGACATCCAGGGCTGATACAGAGAGAAACCATGTCTCAAGAAGGGAAAAAAAAGTAATGTCAAGAGTGACTACTTAACTTACATATTGCCATATCATTTAAGAAAATGAGATTCTGAGGCTGGGCATGTGACACAGGTGTTTAGTCCCACCTCCCTAGGGGTAGGGGTGGGGGCAGATACAGATGGATCTCTGTGAGTTCCAGGCCAGATTGGTCTACATAGTGAGTCCTAGCCATGGATTCACCATGAGACCCTGCTACAAAACAAAACAAAAGTGGAATATGGGGTTCTGGGCTGAGGATGTGGTTCCTGTGTTGGGTAACGTACAAGACCCTGAAGTCCACTCTACCATCCGGGGAGAAATCAGTTTTATGTACATACATACACAGAGATAGACAGATAGACACACACACACACACACACACACACACACACACAGAGAGAGAGAGAGAGAGAGAGAGAGAGAGAGAGACTGATATTAGATTTGACCTAAAAAGACCTCATCAGTGCTGGCTATGTAGACAGGAAGGAACGGAAGAACCAGGTAACCACTGAATATCCACAAGGACTCATTTTGGCTCCATACATCCTTTATTCAAAGCAATTGGATAATTTGTGTGGCTGACTAGCAAGGTCTCAGTGTTAGCAGGCATACCAGGCCCGTATACTTTTCTCGTAGTACGATCAGGAATTGGCTCTAGGTGCTTTCTACCTACTGAGCACTCTTAGCGCAGCCTGGACTAGGGTCTTCATAACCACAAGGCTGGCATGGGGAAAGAAGTGATGCAGCAGGATGGGAGTGAAGACATACATGAACGCCTCAGGATAGGGAATTCCAGTGACGCTGATCCCTCTGTACCAATTTCTCATTTCCTAAATGCGTCTGTCGCCTAATCTGTCTTTTCCTGGCTTTCTGCTCTGTGCTTTGATTGCTTCTGTAAAGAGTGATTTCTGCACCTTGCTTCAGTCTCTGAGTCTCTCTTAGTCAGTGGCTTGCACCAAGATGGTTCCGCCTGCTGACCTTGAATTTAAAGGTAGAGATGCAGAACTTGTAAATGAGAAAGGGTGGAGGGGAAGTGGGGGGACTGAAATAGCAGCAGGAGAAAACTGAAAGAAATTAAGAAACTTTTTTTTTTTTAATCAATTAAACTTGATAACTTTTCCCTTTGTTTCAAGGATGGACATCCGGGCTGGTGAGATGACTCAGCAGGTAAGAACACCAACTGCTCTTCCAAAGATCCTGAGTTCAAATCCCAGCAACCACATAGTGGCTCACAACCACCCGTAATGAGATCTGACACCCTCTTCTGGTGCAGCTGAAGAAAGCTACAGTGAAGTTATTTATAATAATAAATAAATCTTTGAGCCAAATTGAGCAGGGACTGAGCCAGTGGAATCTACCAGAGTGAGCAGGGCTGACTGGAAAGAGAAGAGGTCCTAAAAGTCAATTCCAAGCAACCAGATGAAGGCTCACAACTATCTATACAGTTACAGTGTGTACTCATATACATAAAATAAATAATAAATAAATCTTAAAAAGTAAAAAAGGATGAGCAACCACTTTCTCATTGGCATGCCTCGCCACATAATCCATTACTAACTGTGGGATACTGAATGAACAGGAATTATAAAACCAAATCCTACCTTTGTGAAAAGAACATTTCTGTATATATTAGGTACTTTTGCACCTAATCATTTTTATAGATGGGAGAAGAGTTATGAAATGCCAATTTAAATTGGAAGTTTAAAAAGCCTTCCATGTGATTCTGATTCTTGACCTAATTGAGACTGGTCATGATAAATACTGTTATTAATATTTAGAATAATGTGGCTTATGTTACTTTATATTGTCTTTTCCATGTACCTAATTCTCAAGGGAAAGGTTGTACTATAATCACATTTTGAGAAAATAAATTTTTGGTAGTGAGCCTAGCCTTTAACAGCTGATCCATGTCTCTAGCCTAACTTTAAAAATAGAATATTGCTGGGGCTGGAGAGATAGCTCAGTGGTTAAGAGCCTTGACTGCTATTCTGAGGGCCTTGAGTTCAAATCCCAGCAACCACATGGTGGCTCACAACCATCTGTAATGAGATCTGATGCCCTCTTCTGGTGCATCTGAGACAGCTACAGTGTACTTACATATAGTAAATAAATAAATCGTTTAAAAAAATAGAATATTGATGGTCATGTATTCAGGAGGCAGAGGCAGGCAGATCTCTGTGATGAGTTTAACTCCAGCCTGAACTAATTCAGTGCCAGGAGAAACAGGACTACACAGAGACATTGTCTCAAAAAGAAAAAAAAAAAAAAGAAAGAAAGAAAAGAAAATATAGTAGTATAATTAATGACTTTTCTCCTTGCTTTGACAAAATACCTATCAAAGACGAAGAAATGGTTTTAACTCATTGTCTGGGGTTACAGTCCATCATGGTGGGGGTGGGGACATGGTAACTGGAGCTGCTGGCAATTGGAGCAGTAGGAGGACATAAAGCTACCTGCTCATAGCCGGGCAGTGGTGACACACGCCTTTAATCCCAGCACTTGGGAGGCAGAGGCAGGTGGGTTTCTGAGTTCGAGGCCAGTCTAGTCTACAGAATAGGCTGTAGACTACAGAATAGACCGTTCTCAGCATCCATATGGCAGCTCACAACCATCTATAAATCCAGTACCAGGGCATCTGAAGCTCTTCTCTGACTCTGCAGGCACCAAACACATAAGAGATGCGCAAGCATAAATGTCGGCAAACATCCATACACATAAAAACACATTCTAAAGTTAGAAAAACATATTGATTACTATAGAAGAAGATCAGGTGGATGTTTTCCTTCTATTTTTGGTGACTAAATTGTGTTGCCTTTGATAGATGGCAAACTATGGGAATTCCGTGTGGCAATACTTTATCTAGGATAAAGGGAATTTAATGTATTGGTATTTCTCCATCAAAACAAAACTTCCTTAAAATATAAAACTATGACATAAGAATAGTAACTCAGCTTTATCTAGACTATCCAAATGACATGTATATTGAAAACTTTTAGACTAATTAGAGGTTAACAAGCCTGATCTAAAAGCAAAATAACAATATTATGTGATTAATTTATTAGCTCCTGTTCTTTGATTCATACTTGAGTCTTTTTAAAAGAGTCTACAATGAAGCCAGGCAGTGGAAGTCCACACCTTTAATCCCAGCAGTTGGGAGGCAGAGGCAGGTGGATTTCTGAGTTCGAGGCCAGCCTGGTCTACAGAGTGAGTTCCAAGATAGCCAGGGCTACACAGAGAAACCCTGTCTCAAAAAAACAAAACCAAAACCAAAAACAACAACAACAACAACAAAAACCCAACAAAAAATATTATCTATGCTGCATTCAATTGTATTACCTTTTAATATAGAGTCAAGTAATTTTCTATAGAACTGAAAGACATCTTTTTCCACGCTGCAATGACCACAACAAAATACTAAATTTGAAACTAATTTAATTCCAAGTATTCTGTACCCAGTTGCATGATCTCTGTTCTGTCTAAAGCACATTAGACATTAAGTAAACTAGGATTTGCATAGCTGTAGTTCTAAACTGAACAAACAAAAGAAGTCT
>NW_022196911.1:106625892-106635014 GCF_008632895.1 Mastomys coucha
TTTTTTTTTTTTTATTTTGCATTCTCTTCAGTCCTCACTGCCCAAATTTCTATTTCAATTCCTCAACTTAGTTTCTAGTTGATTTTGATTTTTTTCTATTTATGTAATAGACGAAAACCAGCATACAGGGTATAAAAATAACATTAAGATGCAAACTCAAAGTCCATAGGAAAAAATTTCTGGGCTGAGAACATTCCTGCTTGAGTTTTCCATGAGAAAAGAACAGCATTAAGATTGACTTTTGAGGGTTTAGAGAGATGGTTCAGCAGCTAAGAACACTGGTTGCTTTTGCAAGGACCTACCTTCCACTCCAAAACCTACATAACTGCTCTGCAATTCCAGTTCAAGGGGAACCTAATGCCCTCTTCTGGACCGGGTGAGCATTGCATGAGGGTAATGCACAGATACGGGAAGACACTAATACCCACAACGTAAAAAAGAAATAAGTCTTTCAAGTACCCTTTGGTTGATACTGTTGCACCGTTTGCCTGCTTTGGCCAGTACAGGTAGATAGGATTTTCTTTGTTCTATTATCAACTCGGTAGGCATTGCTTTTCCAGAAACCCAAGCAGCTTTCAGAGACCACAGTGGGAAAGAATAGCGGGCCCTTGAAATGCTAAAATGGGGAAAACAGCTTGAGAATGTTATGAGGCAGGAGGACTGACGTGAGAGATATTTTCATCTCGGGAGACTCAGTGCCAACTCAGGGCAAAGTTAGGAAAACAAAGCGTGCTTCACAGGAAAGTAATGCTGGATGGAGAAGGTGAGACAGGAATGGAGTCAGAATGGAAAAGTGACTCACACACTGACTCACACCATTGTCCTTTGTCCTCATGATGACTGTCAGCAGTCATTGTTCAACACATTCTGTCACTATTCAATGACAAAGAACCTATGCTGTGAACAGTCACCTTTTTCTTAGAGAGCCCGGTACAATGTTAGTCTAGACCTAGGTGGGAAAGTGCAAAGAAAGAATTTAATAATGTACATCCTATAAATGTTGGGTTGAGGGTGTAAGGCGATGAGCTTCCTTATGTGTTGATGGAATGTTTGTTTGTTTATTTTAAAGATGTATTTTTTTTTTAATGTGTGTGTGCATACACATGCCCTTGTGTTAGTGTGAATGAGGTGTCTGGAGAGGTCTGAAAAGGACATTAGATCCCTTTCAGCTAGAATTACAGGCAACTGTGAGCCTCACTGACATTGGTCTTAAGGAAAAACAAAACAAAACTCAGGTTTTCTGAGAGACCTGTATGCACTTTTAACTACTGAGCCATCTCTCCAGCCCCTAGACAGGCTTACACTGCTAATAACTTCCTAAAACTGACTGATTGAGAGAAGTCACACATGTTGTTTAAAATGTGTGTATTAGCAGGCAGATCTCTGAGTTCGAGGCCAGCCTGGTCTACAGAGTGAGTTCCAGGACAGTTAGGGCTATATAGAGAAACCCTGTCTTGAAAAAACCAAAACCAAAACCAAAAGTGTGTATTACTCTGTTGCTATTGCTGCTATAACAAAATAGTCTAGATTAAGTGCCTTTGGAGTCCAAGATCAACCTCCTGGGTGATTTAGTATTTCATGAGGACTCTTACTACTTCTAGGTTGCTGCCTGGGTGGAAGTGAGGAGGAGAACAAGAAATATATTCCTTTTATAATAAAGACAAAGTCTTCTTTGGTTGGGAACCATTATCTCTCAGTTACTCTATTAACAGATTTGGTCATATATGGGCTTGGGTCTCCCACATATGGATTTAAGGGCAGCACAGTTTACAGCACAGCAAATGCCCATACAGCAATGTCCACATAGTCTGACCTCAGGATTCCACGTCTACCAGTTTCTCCCTTGTATGTGAAACAGGCTATGATGGAAACTAAAGTAAGGTACTGGATTGAAGCCCTAAATGGAAGCTTACAAGTATCTGCCTCAGTCCTTATTTGTGGATTCATGGTTTGAGGCCTTCATCTGAGGTAGAGTCTAGTTGGAAGAAGTAGGTCTTGAGAGGTGGGTCTGAGAGACTCTGTCTTATCTGGGTCCTTTCTTTCCTACCTGGTTCTGTTTCCCAGACACCATGAGATCAGCAGACTGACTCCATTGTGTCCTTTCTTCCCATGGAGCCCCGTCCAGAGCCGACCACACACTTCTGAGATAATCAGTTGAAATAAATCTTCCTCTAAAAGATTTCAGTTTTTGTCAGAGATATTTGTCACAAAAGGGGATGGAGTGGGATGGGGGATGCTCACAGAATCATTGTTGGGAAGATTTCAGCCCTGTTTCAATCCTCTGCTTTCCAATAAAACCTGTTGAGAGATTTGTCGTTCACTGAGTTTGCCACATGCTTCTGCAGCTCTCTGCTGAGACTGAGTCATCACGTGTCTACCATTTTTTAAAAGATTTATTCTATGCTTGTAAGTGCTTCGCCTACACTTATATATGCATACTATGTATGTGGCTCTTGCCAAGGAGATGAGATGTAGGCATCGAGTCTCTTGGAACCAGTGTTAGACTGGCTGTGAGCCATTGTATGGTTCTAGGAACCTAACCCAGGTCATCTGCAAGAGAAATAAGTGTTCTTAATCACTGAGCCTCTCTCCAGCCCCACATGTCTATCATTTTTGACACTTCAAGTTCAGAAGCTTGTTATCATTATAAATAAGCCCCAGGAACAGTCTTTCCTTTCAGCATTCAGTGGATCAACTAAGGAGAGAGCAGTTCTGGTTTCATTTCTATGGCTGGGATAAAAGACCTCACCTGTAGGGAGGAAAGACTCATTTGGCTTACAGTTCCAAGTGACTCTCCATCAGTGAGGAAAGTCAAGGCAGGAACTTAAAGACTGGCCTGCTCAGCATTCTACAAAGCACTGCTTGGGACCAAGGAACTCACTTCATAGTTAAAGAAGTACAGCAAGAACCTTAAAGATCCACTTGCCACATAGCTTTTCAGAATTCTAAAAAAATCACCTGTTTAGGGGATGGTGCCGCCCACTCTCCCAATTCACAATCTCGACAATGACTGTTAAATATGCCCACAGGCCAATTTGACCTAGACAATTCCTTAACTGAGACTCTTCCTAGATAACTCTAGGCCTTGTCAAATTGATAGTTAAAGCTACTCAGATTATGGCTGCATTACTCTTGGATGCTATTGCACTATTCAGGGTTGGGAAGGTTCCTGTAGTTGATGTACTTCAGCCTCCAGCTTCACCTGGAAGGTGGCACGTGAGTCCTTTCTGCTTTAGGGCCTCGGAACTGTAACATCCATCACCTTCTCAGGAACAAGTTACAGAGGACAGGGCAAAGGACATCAAGGACCCCCTTAAGTCCAGGCTTACCATCTTACAGTTTGGGAAGATGGACAGAGACAAGGGTGGGAGGCAAAGTGTTTTTGGCTCTTCATCTAGTCTCTTCCTTGCTATTGGTTATTTATTCAACTTTGTATCCTGAAATTCCAGCTGTGATTGTCTTTTGGAAAAGATGAGCTCTGAGAAATAAAATTTAGGTTTACAATAATACTCTTTTCACTGGGGCTACGGCTCAATGGCAGAGTACTGGCTGGAAGTCCTGAGGTTCCACACATCTCTAGCACTACACACAGCAACAGAAATGGTTATTTGAATGTTTCGAGAGCTTACGTTAGAGTTCACATGCTATGAATCGGTCTTTTATATTCTTATGCTCAGCTCAGTGACTTGGTCAAATTTTATACTTACAGGGACAGAGATAACCTCAATGGAAGAACTCGAGCGGTTATCATCATTGGACAAGACCTCCGTTCATTTATGTTACATGTATTCACTGAACAGCTACTATGTATTCAGGCTCTATCCTATATACTATATTTAAACACCCAAGCTATAGAATAGAACTATAATCAAATCTTATGTGTTATCAAATGTGTGAACTCCCTGCAGCTTTGTGAGAGACTTACTGGTGACCTAGATGAATATAATAGATTCAGTCACTGTATGTGGTATTCTGCAGGTGGAGGCAAGCTATTTGAACATATCACCTCCTGCATAAAACTATAAACTAGTAACAAAATAAGAGTCTTGCCCAGGAGATTTACAGAGCGTCAACAAGGTAAACCAGGTAACATTATTCCTCTAGGTCAGGCAAAAACAACAGACCAATATACTAAAAGAAATTCAAGCAAGTTACAATCTAATGCATAAGAAAGCTTGTAACAGATTGAAGAAGAGTGAGACTGGCATAATTCTTTGAGTCTGGTCTTATGGATCCACCAGGAGATGATTTAAAATTATGTTTATGCATATGCATGTACATTGGTGTGTTTGTGCATGTATGTGTGTGCACAAGTATAGAGAGCAGAGGACGACCTCTGGTGTCATTCTCAGAGACATCATCTTTCAAACAAAGTCTCTCGTTGGACAGAAGCTCATTAACTGGCCGTCAAGCCCCTGGGATGTTCCTGTCGCCCCTCCCTCCCCGCTGCTGCATTAACAAGTTCACAGCATCATGCATGGCATTTTTATGTAGGTGCTGGGGATTGAACTTGGGTCCTTCAGTTTGCAAGGTAAGCATTTTTTACCCGCTGAGTTCATTTCCCAGTCCTTACCAAAACACTTCTTATAGTGGAGTAGTGAACTCTAATGAGAACATGCTGTGGAGATGGCCTCTTCGGTATTTTATACTTTCAAAACATTGATCAGTACTGTTATTTCAGGAATGGATTAGTAATGTCTGTGTGTAGTTAGGATGACAACATAATTTTGTAATATACTTATTTCTGTTCATGCTAACTTAATTATTTCATTTATTTGCATGGTCTCAACCATGTCCTCAATAAAGAGGGTTGACAAATCTGTAATTGTTAATGCCCTCAAACGTCTTCCAAAGACAATACGTCCCAAACATTTCCTGCCCACTTCCTCTCTGATGTTTTGTTTGTTGGTTTGTATATTTTGTGGTGCTGGAGATTGGCCCTAGAGCCTTTCCTATGCTAGGCAATCATCTATCTCTGGGGACCTCCAGAGGCTCTCTAATTGTTTAAAGATTTCAAAGTCATTATATCTCACACATAAATTATCACCTTCCCAGAAACCGTGACCATCCAGTGACAGAATGTCTCTTCGGAGTATTATTTTACCTACTAGTGGTCATATTACCATAATCTAGAGCCATAATAGAGGCTGTGCCAGCTAGGCGTATGTCAACTTGACCTGCAAGCTAGAGTCATCTAGAGAAGGGAATTTCAATTGAGAAAAATACTCCCATAAGATCCAGTTAGAAGGTGTTCCTTAATTAGTGATTGATGGGGAAAGGCCCATCGGTGGGTGGTGCCATTCCCTGGGCTCATAGCTCTGGGCTCTATTAGAAAGGAGGCTGAGTAAGCAATGATGAGCAATCCAGGAATCAGGACCCCTCCATGGTCTCAGCCTCAGCTCCTGCCTCCAGGTTCTTGCCCTGTTTGAGTTCCTTCAATAATAAAGAGCAATATTGAAGCTTAACCCAAATAAGTCATTTTCTTCCCAACTTGATTTTTGGTCATAGTGTTCTGTCACAGCAAGAACAGAAACCCTAAGACAGAGGGAGGGCTGAAGGGATGGCTCAGTGGTTAAGAGCACGGGCAATTTGCCAGAAGACCTGAGTTTCCTTTCCAGAGCTTACGTAGGACGGATCACAATCCAACTTCAGAGGATCCTATGCCCTCTTCTGGCGTCCACAGACCTTACACTACCACGTACACTCACCCTACCACCACCACCCTGTAGCTGCCTGCAGCCACACACAAACGGGCTTTCTGGAAGAGAAGTAGGAACCTAAAGAGAAATTAAGGGAACCAGACAGCGAGAAGAAATAAAAAAAAATGGGACCAAGGTATGGTGTGCTTTCAGTCCGCCATGTGTATTCTCAACTTACCTGTGTTCGCAAAATTACCATTTTCTTATTTCTGTTTCCTGAGAAGCTTCACCTAGGCAGCACTGCTCTCTAATCATCATTTTTATGTGAATAATCAATATTTTTTATGTATAGACATAATTAAAATTTTAAAAAATCTTAAAAACCAACCAAACAAACAAACAAAAACAACACAATACAGGCTAGAAAGATGACTCAGCATTTAAGAGTACTGGTTACAGCCGGGCGGTGGTGGTGCACGCCTTTAATCCCAGCCCTTGGGAAGCAGAGGCAGGCGGATTTCTGAGTTTGAGGCCAACCTGGTCTACAAAGTGAGTGCCGGGACAGCCAGGGCTATACAGAGAAACACTGTCTCGAAAAACCCAAGGTTCAATTCCCAGAACCCACATGGTGGCTCACAACTGTCTGTAACTCTAGACCCAGGGGACCCAATGCTCTATTTTGGCCTCTGAGGGTACCAGGCACAGATCTATACACGCCGGCAAAACACTCATACACATAACATAAAAATAAAGGAAAAATTCTGTCACTTTTTGTGTGCTAGAGTATAATTTCATATCATGTCTATATAAGAAAACAGCTTACAAAGTCACAAATTTGTTTCAACAATAAAAACTATTTTCTTATTTATTTATTTTTTATTTTACATGTATGAGTGTTTTACCTGCCCGTTTATATGTGTACCACATATATGTAATGCCCATGGGGGCCAGAAGAGGGTGCCAGAGCCTCTGAAACTGGGGTTCAAGGTAGTTAGGAACCTCCTTGTGGATATTGAAAACCAACCCCAACTTTAAAAACCAAACCCATTAGCACAATTAACTGCTCTCAACTGCTGAGCCATATCTCCAGCCATACATTTTAAAACAACTTTTATAGAAATGATATTTTATTCTTACCCGTGCCATCTTCCATAGGGGGAGCACCAACAGGTACACGATTCATTCATGAATGAGGTCTCAGGAGCCACATCAGGGCTATCCTGGAACATTGTTAGAACTGCGTTGCCACCTTCAAATCAGAATTGGAGATCACTGCCACACATGACATGGGCGTACATGGAGTCATCTCCACCATCCTGGTGGAGGGGTCAGCTAGGAGGACACTGCCCATTATTTTTCAGCAGAAGGAAGACCTCCAAGTGAGAAGCTGGCCCGCTTCTTTCTGATGAACCATTCATTCCATGAACTGTGAGATCCAGAAGCAACTCAGACCCATGAAGGTTTTTTTTTTCCTCCTGGAGGGGAAACAGGTGATATAAACTATGCTATCAGTCATCTGTAGTCACTCTCAGGAACTAGGACACCTACAACAGCTAGCTTCATTCCCATCCGAATGGTGGCACCTGTCAGTGCTGCACGCCCAAGTTCAAGTCGAGAAAGTCCTACGGGCCATAGATAGGCCATGGATTCTCTGCCAGCTAAACTGTCCTATGACAAGTCACATGACCAAGTGAGGCTACTGAGTTGTAGAATGGGTAAAAGTCTCCAGGTGTGTTGAACACATGGAACAGGAGGGATATTGTCCCTATTAAATAAGATTTTGCCATTATCTCCCCCAACCCAAGGATAGCTCGTCTGAAACGACTACCTGGTCTGAGTGGTTGAAAGGAGCCCATTATTTAACCACATTTGCTTACAACCATCTGTTTTGAAATGGGTTCCGCTGGAGCCCATAGTGTGAGGCATATGCTCAGGGGCCCGCCACTACTGAGCATCTTCAAATGATATAGCCTTCTTAGCAGCTCTCAGAGTGGGGCCAACGTAGCCCCATGGTACATTCCATACTTCTTAGTTATTAAATCTAGAGCCCAGTAAATGTGACTCTTCTGTATCTGAGCCAATATATCCCAGAGCATCGTGGCTTCAAATTGGCCTGTGCCATTTCCACCCTGTTATAAGTAATATAGAGTATGTAAGGTTTATCAGAGGCATCTTGAATCATTTCAGTTTAATTTGATTCATTCATTTATTTAACAAAATATTTGCTTAGTACCTATTGCACACTTAGCCACACTGTACTAGATGCTAAAGAGGTAGCAGAAAGGCAGATAGACACAGTTCCAATGCTACAGAGAAAAAAATAAATAACATTAAAAATATAGGAGCTGGAAAAATGGCCCAGCAGGCAAGAGTGCATACTGTTCTTACAGAATAGCAGAGCTTGGCCCCTAAGATCCACATCTGGAATTTCATAAGCTTCTTTATGTAGCTCCAAGTCCAGAGGACCGCATGCCCCCTTTTGGCCTGTCTGAGTACCGCATTCATGTATATACACACACCCACACACAATAATAAAATAATAATAATAATAATAACTTTAAAAATCAGACTTCAAATAGGGACTGGAGAGATGGCTCAATGGTTAAAAGTATTTTCTGCTCTCATAGCAAATCTGGATTTGGTTTCCAGCACCTACATCGTATAATTCACAACAATCTGTAACTCTAGTTCCAGAGGATCTCAAAGCCTTCTTATGGCTTTGCCGACACCCACACACATGAGCACACACACACACACATACACTCATAAGATAAAATAAAACTTCAAAGCCAAAACCAAAGCTTTGTAAAAAGCAAAGTAGATGCTTGGAATGTAAGCCAACCAGCTTATGGAATTTTGATATTAAAGAACAAACAGATTAAGCGTGTGTAATATAATCCAAGGCCCACTTTGCATTGTTTTACTCGGTGCTGTTTTAATGACAGGTGACAGGCTACGGTTTGGACCTAGCCAGGAGCTGCTTCTTCAGATAACCAGGGGCGTGTGTTGTCTGTCAAGGAAAGCCCCCAGGAGCTCATCAAGGACGGTTTAAAAGCTGCTTTTCAAGAATGGACATGCGCAGACGAGCCTCCCACATTTTCTTTTCCCCCAGTGCGAGACCTACCTGGGAAGACAGTCACCGAATGTCGGAAAAGTCGGTACCCTCATTAGCACAAAGGATTATTTCAAGCCAAGCAAACATTATTCCAAAGGCAGGCACGTTCTGTTCCAAACACGGATTGCAACACCACTTTCCCTGTGGATCAGGTGTGCCCTAGCCTTCGGGTCATTTCGGAGAGCCATCGCTCCAGGGCCTTGGGGCTGAGATCAAGTGAAGAGTTAATCGACCTTTCTCCAGTACTGATCAGTGACTGATCAGTTGACTAATCAGTGACTATAATCAAAGAAGAAATGCCTGCCCCAAATAAGGTCGGGTATTTCTCAAATTGATCAAGGGGCATCAGTGGTTTAAGTTTGAACTAC
>NW_022196911.1:106636519-106652009 GCF_008632895.1 Mastomys coucha
CAGCAATGAAGTAATGTTCCTCTTTCTCCACAACCTCTCCAGCATCTGCTGTCACCTGAGTTTTTTGGTTTTTCAAGGCAGGATTTCTCTGTGTAGCTCTGGCTGTTCTGGAACTCACTCTGTAGACCAGGCTGGCCTCAAACTCAGAAATCTGTCTGCTTCTGCCTCCCACCTTTGTCTATTTTCTTTGTCATATTCATAATATAAATCTGAACAGTCACCTCAGTGAGTTTCTAGGACATTCCAACATCTTAAAATATGTACATATTGCCTGATGCACTATATTTCAGTTTAGCAGCTTAAGTGAGGGGAAAAAATGACTTTCCTCTAACACAAATTTGTTACATAGGAGTCAAATCGGCACATGATGGTGTTTTTTTGTTTTTTGAAACAGGGTTTCACTATGTAGAACAAGACGGCTTGGAATTCACTGTGTTAGCCAGGCTGGCTTTGAACTCAGGGAGACCTGCTTGACTCTGTTTGAACGCTGGGGTTAAAGGTACACATGCCTCTGGGCCTAGCCTATGATTGAACTTTTTGTTTTGGTTTGTTTTGGTTTGGTTTTTCAAGACAGGGTTTCTCTGTGTAGCCCTGGCTGTCCTGGAACTCACTCTGTAGACCAGGCTGGCCTTGAACTCAGAAATTTGCCTGCCTCGGCCTCTTATGTGCTGGGACTAAAGGCGTGCACCACTACTGCCCGGTCATGATTGAACTTTTAATTCAAGTTTTGTAGCACTCTGTTGGAGTAAATGGCAGGCACACCCTTAATTATACAAACCCAGCTTTCATATCTATAATTGAATTTCCTTGATAATGTATCTTTAAGGCAGAGGAATATTTTGACTTAATTTAAAAAAGAGAATGTCAGTTGATGAGTGTGTCTTCCCAGAAAATGTCTCCTTGCATATATATTAAATCAAATCATTAGCTCAGTTTAAACTTACAGTTGGAGAACATATTCATAATTTAGAATGATTATAACTGCATAATTAAGTAATGAGAACTCATGATATTTTGTGTGGTGGAAGAAAACAGGCTTCCTGGCATCAACGCAGTCTTTAATCTTGCGTGAGGAAGCTATGTAAATGGCGTTTGCTTCTTACTGATACTTAAGTAGAAATCCCTAATTTACTTGGTTAATCTCTCTCAGGTGTGCTAGTAGCCGGCTTTATGATTTGGGACAATCTGCTTCACCTTAGACGCTTATCTATAAAACGTGAGCTTTGGTCTTTAATATCTGTCACATTACAATATTCTATGGTTACTCGCTTTATTTAAAGGTCAGCTTTGGGGAAGCACTTGCCTGGTATGCACAACACCCTCTATTCAACCTTTAGCATGGACAGTATATATAAGCAGGAGCTGGCAAGGAGGCTCAGTGAATAAAGGTACTTGCCACTAAGCCCGACAACCCAAATTCAACCCCTAGGATCCACGTGATCAAAGAAAAGAACAAGCTCCCACAATATGTCCTCCGGCCTCCACCTACATGCCATGTCATGCATGTGTCATGTCATACATGTGTTACTCTCACATAAATTTATGATGCCAAAAATGAGAGAATTTATTGACACAGAAGGCCATCAAGCAAATGACTTATTTAGAAGAGAAAGATTTTTGTTTGTTGCTTTGTTTGTTTTTGTTTTTGTTTTTAAAGCATACACGGCTTATGCCGGGCAGGGACCTCATAGTGAGGAGCACACTGGGGATACTTGGGGTGTTGCTTTTACAGGCTCACGGGTGGCGAGGAGTAGGGAATATTTAGTGGGATTTAACTTGACCAGTTCCACCTTTGTGATCATAAGTTCTAAGTATTCATCCTTTATGCTTGTGACGCTGTGGATCATAGTACAGTGAGGTCAGTTTTCCCTTCAGTGTCTTGTAACTGGCCCAGCATTGTCAGCGGAAGGCTATAAATTCCTCATCTTGATGGGGATTTAGGGAACTGCCGGCTCTCAGCGGGATCTGTAGTTAGCAATGATTTCAAAGCTCCCAGAGAGCATCAGGGCAGCTGACTTCCTTTCCTCTAGGCTGAAAGGACATTGGGTTTGTTACACAGTATGTAAATTAAGGAGGGCAGAGTGGAATGAGAGAATGTGTGATTGGCCATGAGTTTCCTGCCTAGCAACCCTTTCTCGAAGAGTCAAGAAGGAAAGAAACTAGACAGGTACTTGGGGATGCTTGGCTCAAGGTTGTAGAGCCCTTTGTCGACAGGTTAAAGTAGCCAAATGGAACCCGGTCACCTCAGGTTTTGTTAGAAATCTGACAGATGGGACTACTTCTGATCATCATCAACTTATTTTTTCACCAAAAGGTTCTTAGTGGAATCAAAACAAAGGCTACTTTGAAGCTATATTAAAGTTTGCCCCTTGCTGCCAACATTGCCTTTCTGCACACGTATTCGGAAATTCACTTCCAGCTGTACACAAGTTGGTTTATAAGTTTTTCCTCTGAACCAATTACAACTTATGTGTTTCCTTATTAACTAATGCATCCATAAGAACTTGAACATGTGTTTATTTTATGCTTATAAAAGACTCATCATTTCTGTCTTTTAAAACCTATCCCTGAGCTGGAGGTGAAGCTCAGCGGTAGAACACTAGCTTAGCCTTGAGTTCAACCCCTAGCAGTGAAAATAAAGGTTTTTAACTTGCTTAAATCACAGAGCTACTTTGAGGATAAGTTAAGATGGTGTATGTTAATCACTCGGCACAGCGTCGAAGGCACAGTTATGATAATTGTTTAATCGTCAATGGTAAGGTGGCACTGAGATGTTCGACTAAGTAGTCCTGAATCCAGGAGAGAGTATGTAACAGAGAGATGCGTTGTTAGGACTTCTGCCAAAGGTGCCTAGGACTTGGAGGTTCCAGGAAACAGTCTGTCAGACAGGCCCTGACATATGTAGGAGGCTTTTGCCACCTGCAGAAGTCACCTGCTTGCTGAAGATTAATTCATATTAAGGGTCTTTGCATCATGGCAGAAGTTACCAGGAGAAAAGGCAACTGAAAGAAAAAAAGGAAAGAGGAAGTCAGGGACTGACCATGTAGCAGCTCAGTGATCAGCACGCACAAGGCCCAGGTATTTATTCCTAGCACAGAAAAATACCTTTAATTAAAAAATAAATAGGGCTGGAGAGATGGCTCAGCAGTTAAGAGCACTGATTGCTCTTCTGGAGGTCCTGAGTTTAAATCCCAGCAACCACATGGTGGCTCACAACCACCTGTAACGAGACCTGATTCCCTCTTCTGGTGTCTAAAGACAGCTACCGTGTACTTACATATAATAAATAAATAAATCTTTAAAATCAATAAATAAGCCAGGGGTGGTGGCACACGCCTTTAATCCCAGCACTTGGGAGGCAGAGGCAGGTGGATTTCTGAGTTCGAGGCCAGCCTGGTCTACAGAGTGAGTTCCAGGACAGCCAGGGCTGTGCAGAGAAACCCTGTCTCAAAAAACCAATAAATAAATAAACAAACAAACAAATGAATATCAGCTTAAAAATAGTGGAACTTCCCTTTTCATGATGGGTTTCTCATATAGGGCTGGCAGGGCTCAACTCTCTCTGTAGTTGAGGATGATCTCGAATTACTCTTCCTCCTACTTCTTCCTCCAGAGCACAGGGATTGTAGGCATGTGACCCCCACACCTGGTTACTGCAGTGCCAGAAATAGACTCCAGGCCTTTGTGGTAGCAAAGAAAGCACTCCACCACCAAGCTACACCCCCAGCCTTATTAATTCCCAAGTGCCTTAATTTTTTTCCCTCCTAGTCTAATTCACCATCCAAACAACGCAGAGTAAGTAAGAATATATATTACATATCCTTATATTATTAATATATATGTTTCTCTCTCTGTGTGTGTATGCGTGCACATGCATATAATTCATCATCAAAACAATGCAGAAAATTAAGGATATACATTACATATTCTTATATGTTAATGGATTGTTTCTATACGAATGGGTGTGTTTCTCTCACATACATATTTATATATACTTATATATATGCATATAAATGTGTGTGTGTGTGTTTCTATACTTCCCCACGAACAAAGCTCTCTAAGCTGGCTAAGGTTAGAGATGTAGCCTGGGTGAAGAGGAAGGTTCCTGATTACAATCTCATCGTACTCTTGGACAGGTTTTCTCGGTACAAGACTGCTTTCATCAGAATCTCTGGCTTGGGTTCTAGAAGAGACCGAGAAGCACAGAGGCGACAGTAGAAAAGCCCACCAAAGATTTCTATCCTCCCTATCATGCTGAGCGAGAAAAGAAACAAATTCAACTCTCGTTGATTAGGTACCACATGCCAGGTGTTGTATGACGGGCAGAAAACGCTCTGCTCGCGCGAGATTTACTGGGAAGCGAGGAGTAGAGCAGAAGAGGCTGATGGGAAATTAAAGAGGCAGTTATGATAGGATGCACTAGAAAATAGAGAAAACAAGCAGAGAAAGGGTGGAAGTCAGCAGGGGTCAGAGAAAGTGGCCTTTGAGCAGAGTCTATAAGAAGTCAAGGAGTCGGAGGGGTCCCTGAGGTCACGGGGGCTGGGAGGCTGGGAGGCTGGGGTTCCAGGTAGAACACCAGCACTTAAAGTCTAATGAGGAGACTCCAGATGAAACCTGCTTTTCTTTCTTCAGGAAGGCCAGCTGTCCCTCAAGCTTTTGAGTTCTTTCGTAGGGCTCCAGTTAAGGAGATCTTCCTTCTTGTCTTCTAATGCCTGCATCTTGTTATATGAATAATTATATGGGAGTCAGGAAACCAGAAAGTAGCCCAAGACTGGGGGCGGGTTGAAGGGAGAAGGTGGGGCGAGAGTACAACACACGTGATAAGAAAGTGGGGAGGCAGGTGTATGTGGAGTGGGGGCAGGGCAGGCAGGGAGATGGACCGGGATGGGAGGGGAGGTGGTCAAGTCAACCCAAACCTGTAATGGTTAATTATATTCATAATAATTATGTTATTATATAAAGAAGAGCCAGCCCATAAGTCTTAGGTAATTCCTGTGCATACCGAAGTCTGAGCATCTACACGCACAAATGGGAAGATGCCGCAAAGAATATTACACTGTATGCCGGTCTGTTCATAAGGTCACATGCTCAAACATGGAATGACTTAAAGAGAAGCAATCACAAGCCCTTCTGAGTGCTAGACAAGAAAATTCAGATGTCTCAAAAAAGAAAAGAATTTAGGAACAAAGAAAGAAGAAGTGAAAGCGGGGTATTGACTTTGAATCTATCGGAACAGGGAGCCACAGAGCTGTGACGATTGTTGTGAGAAAGGGGAGGTGAAGGTGACACACAGTCTGGATAAACGTTAAAACCCTTCTAGTTCGTCATGGGAATGGGAGGAAGAGCATTTCATTCTCTCAAAGAAGGTATTCCATGGGTACCAAGATTGAAGTACAGAATCGCCTAACCTGCATGAAGTTAGAGATCGATCTGCAGTACCACACACAAGCTAAATGAAAACCAACAAACAAAACAAACTAGCGGAAGGATCCTGTTTTTATACCTGCCTTTTTGTTGTTGTTGTTGTTGTTGTTGTGTTGTTGTTAACCTTACAGACATATTTCAGGAAACGAGTTCTTTTGTGGTGAAGAAACGTGTGAAGTTCACCCATTTCTTCAATTTCATTTCCTTTTTTTTTTTTATACAGAACTCAAAAAAGCTTAATATTTGAATTACAGTA
The DNA here is from genome assembly GCF_008632895.1 of Mastomys coucha. Lineage (NCBI taxonomy): Eukaryota > Metazoa > Chordata > Mammalia > Rodentia > Muridae > Mastomys > Mastomys coucha. Next base: position 106,642,200 of record NW_022196911.1, read on the forward strand.
GCGTTTATAATTATTTGTAAAGGGGCATCTTATCTTTCTTGTTGTCAGTCCAGCACCCATCCTTTATCTGAACATATTAAAAAAAATGCCAACATTTTTGTTATGCATGAGTGGTACCTGCACTGGTGTTTAATGTTGAAATCATAAGCATTTAAATGTTCATGTTTTTTACATATCTCCCTTGGCTTAATTACTTCAAACAAATATATACACTTGAAGGAAACCATAGTGAACATAAGAAATCCCGTGACAAAGGGAAGGCAGGCATGAAGTTGCCCACCTCTGTCTGAGGACCTATTGCAGCAGATGGCTTCTGAGAGAGGGAGAGTCAGGTCTCTTTAAGGGGCTGACCCCTGGTAAGTCAGTCAGGCATACTCCAGGCCCCATACCCAAGAGTTTCTAGGCAGCCCAAATTGAACTCCCTGGGTAGAAGGGGGGCATGTTTGGAAGATAAGGGAGTTGGGGGATATGGGAAGAGGTAGGGAAGGGTGCGTGAATATGACCAAAACATTGCATTGCATTATCAAAAAATTAATTAAAATACTATTTAAAAATAAAAATGGAAAACAGGGCATTATCAAAATTGGAAAACAACTCGTCGGATTTAGATGAGTTTTCAACCAAATGTTTTTCTTTAGCCCCAAAATATTCTCTCTTATATACCATCTTCCAGGTGGTTTTCCATCTTCGCTGATATTTTTTTTTTTTTTTTTTTTTGCAGAGTTGCAAGAAACCAAGATTAGAATCAAGAAATAAGTGATGAAAGTTGTGGACAGTTAAGAGATTCAGCTACAAGAAATCCAATTGCTTCGCATTTTCATATAAAGTGGAATCCTTCATACCCCAGGGGTTTTCAAAGGACTTTCAGCTGCTTCTTGGAATTAGGGAACTGCTGATTGTACTCTTTCAGCTCTTCTGTTCTCGCAAAAGCTCACTCTGCAGTTAGATGGCATGCCTGCTGTGCACCTGCCCATGTTAACATGCCCCACTCAGACTGTAACCGGCTGATTTATTAATCTCAGTGAGTTTAGAATGTAATTACGAATGGCCCAGACAACGGTCTCTGAAGAACCATAATTCCTCATATGCAAGTTGGCATCCAAATATCAATATGTTTAGTCGAAAAGGGTTTCTTGGACTAGTTCAGATTCATGTATCGTCATGATGAAATCTTGCAGCTAAGTAGCCTACAGGCAGAGATGCACAGTCGTGTTCAGAACGAGGAGCTGGAGAGGTGGCTCAGTGATCAAGAGCCCTGGCTGCTCTTGCAGAGAGGCCTCAGGTTTGAGGCCCAGCACCCACACAGCAGCTCAGACACTGTTAACTTCCATTTCAGGGACTCCGATGCCCTCTTCTTATCTTCAAGGGCATTGTGTTTACATGCTACATAGACATACAGGCAGGCAAACGTTCATCACTTAAAAGAAAACCGTTGGTTGGCTTTGGAAAGAACTAACTTTAGACATTGAGTCTTCCATGTGCAACAATCTGTCCAGATTTTTCTTTTCTTTTCTTTTTTTCTTTCTTTTTCTTTTTTTTCTTTTTTCTTTTTTTTTTTTTTTTTTTTTTTTTTGAGACAGGGTCTCTCTACATATCCCTGGATGTCCTAGAACTCACTATCTAGACCAGGCAGGCTTGGAACTCACAGAGACCACACGGGCCTCTGATCCTTGTATTAAATGTATGCATCACCATGTCAGGTTCATTTTTCTTTAGTGGAAAAAAATACAGAATGTATTTTATGCGGTTTGTGAGTAGGTCATAAGACTAGTACAATGCTTAACTCTTAAGTTTCCAGTTACAGAATTATTTAATTAAATATTAATTTTAACAATTCACCTAATATAGGACCATTCGTTTACCGGATAAATAGAAATAGTCATATAGAGATATAATTCTATATCACATATTCTGATCATTTGAATCTTGGTTATAACAATCATTCTTGTCTACTTGATTGCGGTATCCACCTTTCAAACTACTTGAATGGGGCAGGAGGAGAGATGGCTCACTAATGGGTTAAAAGCACTTTATGGAATCCTTGCTTAGTTCTTAGCACTTACATGCTAAGTTCACAACCATCTGAAGCTCCAGTTCCAGGGCACTCAAAACTCTCTTCTGACCTCCCGGATTACTAGAAACCCACATGGTGCACATGCATACATGCAGGCAAAATAGCAAAATATCCGCACACCTATGAACAAATCAAAAATACTCAAAAGTAGTTGAATGGACACATTTGACCCATGCTACACCAGTCTATTCAGGGGGAACGACTCAGGAGAATGGAAATGGGCAAGACTGGGCAGGAAACTAGGATTTAAGTCATCTACTTTTATCATGTGACAAAACGTGCTTTCACCCTGCAGATGGGGGTGCACTGGATGCAGAGCCACTGGAACAAGACTTGACATCACTGCTTAGTCTACATTGTACATCAGAAGCTCTGCAGGGAACAAACAGATTGGAGATGACCAGTCAGGAAAGGGCCCTCCTCCCTCAGCACAGTGCCCTCTAGAGAACTTCACAAATCTTTACATTTTTTTCCTTGTATGCCATATATCTCTTTCTATTGTATTTATTTATTTGTTTATTATTTTTTAGTGTGCGTGTGTGTGTGTGTGTGTGTGTGTGTGTGTGTGTGCCTTGATTAGACCACAGCATTGACCAGGTACCGTATTGCCCTCACGTCTGTTCTGTCCAACTTGTCTAGAGCAAGGTGAATACACACGAGCTGGTTCTGAGTTAAGAGCATTTACTGCTCATGTGGAGGATCCAAGTTCTGTTCCCAGCACCCACATCAGGTGGTTCACAACTGCCTGTTAACTCCAACTCCAGGGAACTCATACTCACATCTTACCTCCAGTAGCATACACGTCTGTGGCATACCAACAACCGTATGCATGTACAGAGAATTGTTTAAACTTCTTTAAAACACACACACACACACACCAGGGAGGGTGTGGGTATGCCTTTAAACTGAGCAGTCAAAGTCTCACTGTGGCAGAACACAATCTGAATAATGAAGTAAGTTGTGTGGCTATCTGGGTAAGGGGGAGGTTCTAAACAGAAGAGCTTGATAGGAGAACCTTCAGAGCTCAGTGCACATGGATTCCAAGGCGGGTCAAGGTGCCTGGGGCACATGGATTCCAAGGCACATCAAGGTGCCTGGGGCACATGGATTGCAAGGCACATCAAGGTGCCTGGGGCACATGGATTCCAAGGCACATCAAGGTGCCTGGGGCACATGGATTCCAAAGCGCATCAAGGTGCCTGGGGCACATGGATTCCAAGGCGCATCAAGGTGCCTGGTGTGGGCGAAACACTGAGTCCTGTGGGCTGCTATGGGGCTACTCAGAAGGCTTCAGCTTTTGCTCTTGGTAGACAAGCCATAGGAGGTGTGATGGGGAGTGCTGACTGGCAACCTCATGAGCTCAAGATTCACCAGGGATCCAAGTCTCTGGATATACCACTGAGGGAATGTATAGGTTAGGTTAACTGATGCAGAAAGACCTGCCCGCCGTGGGTGGAGCCAGCCAATCACATCCTAGACAGAAATAAAAAACAAAACAAAACAAAAAAAGCATTAGCATCCATCACTCTGATTTCTGTAGATCTGTAGTATAGTAGTGTTATTTATATGTGTCTTAGTTACTTTTCTATTGTTGCAACAAAACACCATGACCCAAACAACCTGTAAAAAGAAAACATTTGGTTTGGGGGATTACAATTCCAGATGGTTAGAGTCTACAACCATCCTGGGAGAAAGCAGCCAGGCACGGTGGGTGCGGCAGCAGTAGCTAAGAGTTTACATCTGGATTCAGCATGAAGCAGAGAGAGCTAACTGGGAATGGCAGGAATATCCAGTTTGACACCTCAAAGCCAACATCCAGTGGCATATATGCTCCAACAAGGCCACACCTCCTAAACCCTCCCAAGTAGTTCCACTAACTGGGGCCAAGTATAGAAATATTCAAGCCTGGGTTGCATAAATGGTTCAGTGGTTAGAGCACACATTGTTCTTGCAGAAGACCTGAGTTTGAATCCTAAACCAGCATCAGGCGGCTCACGACTGCCTGGACCTTCAGGTTCAGGGAGCCAGCATCACTCTTACCTGTTTGGACACACACAGACACACAGATATACACACACATACAAATAAAAATAGATAATTAAAAATGTTTTAAAAGAAATATATGAAGGTCACTCTCATTCAAATCTCCACAATATGCATATTGTTACAGATCTCTAAGTTTTCTTCTTGTAAAACTGAAACACTATACCAGCTGAAGAGTAAGTCCCCCCCCACCTTTTATTAGCACTAGTTCATGGAAACCATTTTATTTTCTATTTCTATTTCACCATGGTAGCAACAGCACAGAAAGTAAATACCAAAGTATTTTTGTAACCAGTTTATTCCTCAAGGCAAAAAGCTCTCAAGATTTATACATGTGGTAGCTTACATCAGAATTTTATTCTTTTAAAAGGCTAAATAATATTTTATTTTACACAGACACCTTCTTTTCTCTATCCATTCTCTTACAGGTTAATATTTAGGTCATTGTGAATATGATATAAAACAGATAATGCAAATATTCTTCACGCTCTTGCTTTCAGTTAAGTATCAACTTAGATATGGATCTATAACTTAGCTCTATCAGAACTATATTTTTGTTTTTGTCCAGTTCTTTTGGTTTTTGGTTTGTTGTGAAACAGGGTAACATTGTGTCATCCAGACTGGCCTTGAACTTATGACCCTCCTGCCTCTTCCTCCAGAGCACGGAGGCCATAGGAGTACACCACCATACCTCCTCTCTGTTCTCGGAGGCCATAGGAGTACACCACCATACCTCCGCTCTGTTCTCTTTATTTCGGCTTTGCTTATGTTTGCTAATGGCTACCGGACAGAGTGTGAGGCTATGTTTCATTGTGCCTTTATTTTTTTATTAGCTTTTTAAACTTTTTATTTAGTATGTATGTATGTATGTATGTATGTATGTATATACATTCTGTCTGCATGTATGCCTGCAGGCCAGAAGAAGGCACCAGATATCATTACATATGGTTGTGAGCCACCATGTTGTTGCTGGGAATTGAACTCAGGACCTCTGGAAGAGCAGCCAGTACTTTTAACCTCTGAGCTATCCTTCCAGCCCATATTTTTTTTTTAAGATACTTTATTTACATTTCAAATGTTCTCCCCTTTCTTGGTTTCCCCTCTGAAAAAAAACCCTATCCCTTCCCCCCTCCCCTGCTCACCAACCCACCCTCTCCCGCTTCCTGGCCCTGGCATTCCCCTACACTGGGGCATAGAGCCTTGGCAGGACTAAGGTCCTCTCCTCCTCCATATTTTTTTTTTAATCTATTTTTTTTCTTTGACCAAAGGCTGCAGCATTGGTGGTAATAGGTTCTTAGATTGCCAAAGCATGGTTCTTCCTCCCTCCTTCCTTTCTTCCCTTCTTTGCTTCTCTCTCTTTTTCTTTTCTTCTTCTCCCGGTTCAGTGATAAGGATTAACTGAACTATACCCCAAAGCCCTGAAATTCATCTATAAGAAAAAACAGGGCCGGAGCGAGCGGGGCTGGAGCGAGCGGGGCGGCAGAGGTCCTGAGATCAACAGCAGCCACACACATGATGGCTCACAGTCGTTTGTACAGCTACAGTGTACTCATACACATAAAAATGAAATAAAATAAATCTTTTTTTAAAAAAAAAAAAGAGAGAAAAGAAAAGAAAAAAACAATTGTTATGACTACCAACTATCGATAACTGCCTAAAATTGATTTTACATTCAAAGGTCTTTCTGTCTACAACACAAAAAAAGCACACCGCTTCAGAAGAGGTCACCAAAGGAGAGAGGAAGGTCCACTCTCAGCCCTATTCTGATCCTCCTTACAAAACAGACCAAATGAATGAATCAGAGAGTGAATGAATGAATCAGTGAGTGAGCGAGTGAGTGAGTGAGTGAATGAATGAGTGAATCAGTGAGCGAATGAACCACTGAATGAATGAAGAAATGAAAATAGCACTTAAATTAGTGGAATAACTAAAGAGGCTGTCTGCCGTATCTCTGTGACTGGGTTTTCCCTCTCGGTCAGTTGGGCCAATCTGTGAAGTTATACTTGGGGTTTTATTTCAGCTGACCTCAAAGCATGCTTGCAGTTTCACTTTGGGTCCTTGTGCCTTTACCCCCCTCTTCCCACCTCACCCCACCCCCTGCCCCAACCAAAGAGTCCATTCATTCACAGAATCCAATGACTCCCATGTCTGGATAGACCTGAATGAGCATGCTGGTCTCTAAGCAGCTAGAATCCAACTGTCAGTTAATAAAGCAGATTATCAAAAACTTTAAACCATCTTTAATTTTCGGCACTCAGGGCTAAAACAAGGCTTATAAACTCCTACCCTTTTTTCTGTTTCAGTCACCCTCTGTGATCTTAGTGCGTTCAGCAAAACAAGCGAAGGTCCCAATGCTTTCTTTTGGGTAGAAATGAAATCAAAGCTTAGTTTGACTTTTTTTTGTAGCTGTTGTTGGTTTACTTGGAGGCAAGAGTCTTTCTGTGTAAACTAGGCTACCCTCAAATTCACGATGCTTCTGCCTCAGCCATCTGCCTCACCATGCTGGCACTGCGGCTATGTGTCACCACACCTGGTTTCAAAACTGACTTTAACTCTTCCTCCTAGCTTGTAGCTTGTACACGGGCACACTAGAGCATTTATGGCTGTTACATAACAAGGTCCCGGGCAAGGGCATGGTGTTCCCACATGCAGAACTCTGCCCTGGGTGTGGAATGTGACACAAGCAAGTTTAGACAGGACTGCGCCCCCAACCGTGGCGGAACTTATAGTGAAGTTTGTACAGCACACAAAGCAACCAATCTCTGGGCTCAGGAAAAGGAAGCCAAGCCGAGCAGGAGCTGTGTGCTTCTTGTGATACGTGGATTTGCACGTCTGATTACTCACCAGGCAGTTAGGAAGCTTTTAAACATGAACACTGCTCCTGCCTATGTCGAGGGACTCAGTTCTCCTGCAAGCCACCATTGGTGCAATTAAAACAGGCGTCACTGTGTAAACATCCCCGGAGAAAGGCGGAGGGAGCCAAGGCTCAGGGTTCCTCTGAACTTTGGAATCTCCTACATTACTACTGTCTGTTTGGACAGCACACCGAGAGGCTGGGTGGAGTCACGTGACGCGTCCAAATGGAAGGCAGTTCTACTCAAAGCTCCAAGCATCTCTTCTAAGTAAAACAAAACAAGCAAATGGCTACCCGGTGCCAAAGGGATTAATGTATTGTCCTTAGGCGACCTTCTCACTTCCATTTGAAGAAAACAGGTGGTTGGTTGCAGCAGTACACAGATTCGTGCTCTGATCCCAAAACCTAGACTAAGGAAGATAAACAGACCAATAGCCCACTTGCTTTTGGAAGAAGAACCAAGATATCCCTGTTCTGAGCTGAGGCCCACATCCTCTCAGCTCTCCACCCTCTGCAGGGCTCACTGTTATTTACTGCTGTCGATGCTGCTTGAGAACTGTTTACAGCTACTCTGTGAATCCTCAAATAAAATCAATATACACAGTGGGCTCGCTTCCTGAGGCTCATCCTGGGGACTCTATAAACCTGGCACATTTCGTTATGTAAATGTTACAACAACAGGGAAATTATTTTTTTCCCCCTCTGTATTTGTAAAACTCAAGCGTGCTCATAACCTTCAGGGAAATTGGTCTTTGTTCTGGGAGTATTTCAAGTGCATCATCTAAATTGTCTGTTCCAATGAGTTCAGAAATAGAACCAAGAGTGTGTGCACACAGCGACTTGAAAGATGCCTTTCTATTAGGTGTCATCCTGCATCCAAGGCAGTATATAAAATGGGTAGAAAAGGAGACTGGAATGGCACCCACCACTGAGGAGTATGGGTCTCCAGGTCTTCATTTCCTCTATGAATGATTATTTCTTTTAATTTTATCTTTATTTAAATAGGCGTATGTGCAGTGGAAGCCCAGAGAAGGTGTCTGATCCCCTGGAGCTGACGTCACAGGCTATAATGAGGTCCCTGACAGTGGTTGTGGGAGGCAAACTTAGGTCCTCTGCAAGAGTGGCTCTGACCACTGAACCACCCCATCAACACTCCCGTGCCTTTTTTTTTTCTTTTTTCTTTTTTTTTTTTTTTTTGGTACTGTTTTCCAGAGACAAGGCTCAGTTCACTTTTTAAAGGAGTGTTGGTGGATGCTTAGTCCTTCAGGAACTTTTTGTCTTTGATGAAATTTCAGGCATCCTGAAAAACGAACTCTTAATTTTTTCACTCGTTATCTTTTCAAAGCCATTAGTTTCTAAAATTAAGTTGATCAGAGTAAATAAGTGGTTAAATATATGTATATTTTCCCCTGAAGTATGAAACTTGGCTTTAGAAGTCATAGTGACCAGAGGAAATGGTAAATGACATTTCAAAAAAAGGTGGAAGCATGTATGTTCTATGTAGCATAGGTTAGGCTTTTGAAGTTTTGGGTTTTTTCATTTTGTTTTTCAGTATAATACTTTTTAAGCTTTTGGCCTTTGCAGAATTGTACAGAAGGTTGTTTATGACTTGAGGGAAGGCTGTTCAATTTCCATCTAGAGATAGGCAGGCTATTGATTTGGATATAGCCCAGGCTAGCCTCTTACTTCAAACTTTGTTGTCTCAGCCTGGTGATGAGATAAGAGTCAAGAGGCACAGCATCCAACCTCCACAAATGTTCCCAAAACTCATTGCGTCGGAAAGCAAAGTATTTAGCTAAAAGGAAAACCATCTGAGTTTCCCCCTGTGCTTTCTTATTCTTCTCCTGCCCCTGTTTAATTCGAAACATGCTATGTGGATCACTTTGGACAGACATGAAACAGTCACCTTAAATATAGACTCCATTGATCACTAATGAAAGGTTCTACCCTCCGATTAATAATGAAACACCCTTCTACTGTTTATCCTTTAGATAAGTGAGAAACTGGGAAAAACCCATCTTGAAGATCTTAAAATACAATTAATGGATGTTTTTTCTTTTGGTTTATTTTATTTTTTTTTAAATATTCCTTCTTTTTATTTAATCTTTATTTTTTTACACTCCAGATTTTATTCCCCTCCTGGTCCAACTGTTTCCCATCCCATACCTCCTCCCCCAACTCCCACCCCTGTCTCCACAAGGATGTCTCCCAACCTCCCTCTAAACTCCCTGGGGCCTCCAGTCTCTTGAGGGTTAGGTGCATCATCTCTGAGTGAACCCAAACCCAGTAGTCCTCTGCTGTATATGTGTTGGGGGCCTCATATCAGCTGGTGTATGTTGCCTGGGTGGTGGTCCAGTGTCTGAGACATCTTGTGGGTCCAGGTTAGTTGAGACTGCTGGTCTTCCTACAGGATCGCCCTCCTCCTCAGCTTCTTTCAGCTTTCCCCTAATTCAACAACAGAGGTCAGCAGCTTCTGTCCATTGGTTGGGTGCAATTATCTACATCTGACTCTTTCAGCTGCTTGTTGGGTCTTTCAGAGGGCAGTCATGCTAGGTCCCTTTTTGTGAGTGCTCCACAGCCTCAGTAATTGTGTCAGGCTTTGGAGCCTCTCTTTGTGCTGGATCTCACTTTGGCTTTGTCGCTGGATCTTCTTTTCCTCAGGCTCCTCTCCATTTCCATCCCTGCAGTTCTTTCAGACAGGAACAATTATGGGTCAGAGTTTTAATTGTGGGATGGCAACCCCATCTCTCACTTGATGCCCTGCTGGAGGTGGGCTCTACAAGTTCCCTCTCCCCACTGTAGAGCATTTCATCTAAGGTCCCTCCCTTTGAGTCCTGAG
>NW_022196911.1:106652019-106666908 GCF_008632895.1 Mastomys coucha
CCCCCCCCCCAACACACAACCTCCTACCTCCCAAGGTTGCCTGTTTCTGATCTTTCTGCTGGCCCTCAGGGCTTCAGTCCTTTTCCTCCCACCCAATACCAGATCAGGTTTTCCCCCTCCCCCTTCCTTTTTTCCTCCCAGGTCCCCCTTGATTGTTTTCTTCTCCCTCCCAAGTGAGACTGAGGTGTTGACTTTTTCAGTTCTGTGGATTGTATCTTGGGTATTCTGTACTCTTTTCTTTTTTTTTTTTTTTGGCTAATATCCACTTATTAGTCCTTATGGATGCAGATCCATGCCTGTTCTTTTTGCTCTGAGTTACCTCACTCAAAATGTTATTTTCTAGTTCCATCCATTTGCCTGCAAAACTTAGCATGTCCTCATTCTTAACAGCTGAGTAGTATTCCATTGTGTAACCACACTTTCTGTATCCATTCTTCTGTCATGGGACATCTGGGTTGTTTCCAGCTTCTGGCTATCACAAATAAGGCTGCTGTGAACATAGTGGAACACATGCCACTGTGGCATGGTGGGGCATCTTTTGGGTATATTCCTAACAGTGGTATTGCTGGGTCTTCAGATAGATCTATTTCCAGTTTTCTGAGGAACCTCCAGATTGATTTCCAGAGTGCTTCTAGCAGTCTGAAATCCTACCAGTAATGGAGGAGTGTTCCTCTTTTTCTACATCCTCGCTGACATGTGCTGTTGATCTGAGCTATTCTGATCTGTGGAAGGAGGAATCTCAGGGTCATTTTGATTTGCACTTCTCTGATCACTAAGGTCTTTGAACATTTCTTTAGGTGCTTCTCAGCTGTTCGAGATTCCTCTGTTATGAATTTTTTTTAAAAATACACTTAATGTAAGTTTTTATGCTGCACTAGTTAATTGACAAGTTAAATATCAAAAACGAACCCATCACTAGTAATGGCTACAAGGAAGGACAGAAGCAAAGGCAGCAGCCATAAGAAGTATGTAGACAGGCCCTGCCCTGCTGATCGCTGGCTACTGAGAGATTTGGAGAGAGGGAGGAATCACCGTTTTCAGCTGTGTGCTTGATGTGCACCCACCAAGCTCCAGGGTAGAGTTCTAAACCCCTGCTCATAACAGATGGCCATGGTTCAATTCAATAGGTCACAAAACGAAACAAAAAAGACATGAATATGGGCAAGGGGGTTGGGGCAGGGATTGACGAGATGGGAGGGAACACTGACTAGAATGCATGAATGAAAGCGTCAGAGAATTAATTTGATAAGAAGAAAGAAAGAAAGATATAGAGGACAGGGCCAACCAGCCGGAAGCTCATAGTGTTAAGGTCCTAAGATTCTCAGGTGGTGGCAAGGAACCAAAAGAAATATTCTGTTATTCCTTTAGTAAAAAACCATATCCTAAATCCTGCTGATGGGCTTGGGGCAACTTTTTCCTCCCCTCATTAACCACCACCAAGGCCCTGCTGTTTGCTTTGTTCAACTCTTGACACCCTATGGCCCAAAGCCTACGTGATTCATTAACCTTAGCTGGTCCCTGGTTTTTAAAATCCATTCCACCCGTGGAATGAAATTTTCTCCAGATGGCCTCCATTTCCTCTAAGCAAGCATCCAACAGTGTTTTGATTTGCTGCAGTGAAATATATATATATATATATTTTCTCCTTCTTTTTTGTCCCATTTGTCTGACAGTTTCTACTCCTATTTCCCCATGTTGGTAGTTACATTACAATCTCAGGGTTTTCTTTCCTGTGGCTTTAAAGTAGAGGTTTTCCCCTCTCCTTTTTACTTGATAGGATACAGATATGTACATTCTATATTAGATGTCATGTCTTCATTCTCCAGAAAGTAGCCTGTGCTTCAAAACAACACCACAACGACCGGAGTTAAACCCCTCACCATCGGTGCTGGACAGTGCGGCTCTGTGGCAGAGGGCCAGCGTTTTGATGCCTAGCACCTACATGGTAGTTTCTGACTGCCTGTAATTCCAGTACCAGGGACAGGGAGCCCTCCTCTGGCCTCTGAAGGCACACGCGAGGTGCACAGACCTGCATACAGGCAAGGCACGCATACAAATAAAAACAAACAAAACAAAACCAAGGGGGAAGAACCCTCTCACTAGGACTTTAGGAGCACAAAAGTACAGTGGCCTTTCTTTTTTAGTGCTTTGAAATACAGATCGAAGTACGCTTCTCATCCCGTGAGGTAGGCCCTATCACTTATGTCTTTTCAAAGGTGATGTAAGTCAAAGTAGAGAAAGGTGATTGGCTGAGCCCGAAGCCATAGCAACCGTGAGTTAAGAGATGAAAATCTGGGCTGGAGAGAAGGCTCAGAAGTTAAGAGCACTGACTGCTTTCCCAAAGGTCCCGAGTTCAAATCCCTGCAACCACATGGTGGCTCACAACCATCTGTAAATGAGATCTGACCCCCTCTTCTGGGGTGTCTGAAGACAGCTACAGTGTACTTACATATAATAAATAAGTAAGTCTTAAAAAAAAAGAAAAAGAGAGAGAGAGATAAAAACCTAGCACAGGCTTATGCCTTATTTGTTAAATTCCATTCTGTGATGGTTTGCACAGGCTTGGCCCAAAGTGGCACTATTAGAAGGTGTGGCCCTGTTGGCGTAGGTGTGTCACTGTGGATGTGGGCTTTAAGACCCTCATCTTAGCTGCCTGGAAGTCAGTATTCTGCTAGCAGCCTTCAGAAGAAGATGTAGAACTCTCAGCTCCTCCTGCACCATGCCTGCCTGGATGCTGCCATGCTCCTGCCTTGATGACACTGGACTGAACCTCTGAACCTATAAATCTTGTTTTTATAAGAGTTGCCTTGGTCATGGCGTCTATTCACAGTAATAAAATCCTAACTAAGACACATTCCCATTTAAAAATTGAACAGCTGAGAGAGGAAAAAAACGATATCTAGAAGACATCAAAAGACATTGTGCAGTACATGTTAACTCCTTATTTTTAAAACGGACTTGAGGCAGGTGGAGAGATAGCTCTGTGATTAAGAGCACACAGCACCACTCTTGATGAGGTCCAACTGTGGTTAAGAGCACACAGCACCGCTCTTGATGAGGTCCAAGCTCTCAGCAACCATGCCAGGCAGCTCACAACCGTCTGCAGTCTCAGTTCTGGGAGGTTCTGATGCCTTTGACCTCCAAGAGCACCTGTACTCGTGAGCACTTACCTACATTTTCACTACTGCCACATGCACACATTGTTAAAACTAACTAAAAATGGGCTTGAAATTTTATTTATATACACGTACATACATACATACTATATACCCTGACACTCGAACATTACGATCAGCCAACAATTTTCATCTTTTAAAGTCACTGGTGTCATTTGAAAACAAATCCACACTGGGGCTAGATAGATGGCTCAAGATTAAGGTTGATCACTGTCTTTGCAAAAGACCACAATTAAATTTCCAGCACCCAGATTGTATGGCTCACAATAGCCTATAGCTCTAGATCCAGAGGAATCTAATACTCCTTCTGGCCTTCTTGGGCAACAGAATCCATTTGTGCACACTTGACACACATACACACACACACAGAGAGAAACAGAGAGAGAGAGAGAAAGAGAGAGAAAGAGAGAGAGAGAGACAGACAGACAGACAGACATGCATAAACAACATTAAAAACAAAATAAATCTACAAATACAAAAGTCTATGTCAATTGATAATATAAATGCTTGAACCTGAGACAATTGAGCCAGGTTTGTGTCTGGACTGGGAAGTATATTAATACTTTGATATCACCCAGTTTGATATTATTTTCAAAGCCTTGAAACTAGGCTTTGAAACCTGAAAACACTTAAAATAGAAAAGTGACTGGTCCGTAATGATTTGCCATTTTACCTTGTTATAGGCTCGAGATCATCCTCATATGAAGGTCATTTAAAATTGTGGCATGAGGGGTTGGGGAGAGGTCCTGAGTTCAGTTCCCAACAACCACATGGTGTCTCACAACCATCTTTAAATGGGATCTGATGCCCTCTTCTGGTGTGTCTGAAGACAGCTACAGTGCACTCAATAACATACATTTGAAAAAAAATTGTGACATGAAGTTGGTAGGTGGCGGTGCACGCCTTTAATATCAGCACTGGTGTGGGGCCTTGGATCTCTGTGACTTCCAGGAGAGCCAGGGATGCACACACAGACAAATCATGTCCCAAAAAACTAAAATGAAAACAAAGCCAACTTGAACAGATCCTTCTGTCTACCAAGGTAACATCAGACTCCATTTGACTCCCGCAGTACTAACCGAACCAGCAGGCAGCTAAAGATACAAGGCTTTATCTTCATCCGAGCAGAGGAATGTGCTTTACCTTTGTGATTTGTGTTGCTCCAAAAGTTCTAGTAAGAGGACTGGAAAGAAGCTTCAGGATAGACTCCTAAAGAATGCTGAATGGAATACAGCCTGTGACTGAGCTCCTTATATTGCAGGCAGAACTGCAGTGCACACAATATCTAGGTCACGCTATTGACCTTAGTTGACTTTGTTTGTTTGTTTGTTTGTTTTTATGTCTATGAGTACATTGTAGCTGTCTTCAGATACACCAGAAGAGGACATGGGATCCCATTACAGATGGTTGTGAGCCACCATGTGGTTGCTGGGAATTGAACTGAGGACCTCTCTTAACTGCTGAGCCATCTCTCCAGCCTGATATTACCTTTTGCGGATGACATGAAGACCACTTTAATAGAAATTTTTTTTTACATTTTCAAATAGTGCCTTAGAAATATTTTATATTTACATAATATTTATAAAATATTACTCAGTTATTAAATGTATTTTTTCTTTCATTTTTGTTTTTACTTATTTTATTTATATGAGTACATTGTAGCTGTCTTTAGACACACCAGAAGAGGGCATTGGATCCCATTGCAGATGGTTGTGAGCCATCATGTGGTTGCTGGAGGACAGTTAAGATAAATTGCATTTTAAAAATTATTATTTTTTATTTCGGTTTAGAAATAAAACCATTAATTGACATATCTTAAAGAAGTAAGGAGGGGCTGGAGAGATGGCTCAGAGGTTAAGAGAATTGGCTGCTCTTCCAGAGGTCCATGGTTCGGTTCCCAGCACCCAGATCAGGCAACTCATAACTGCCTGTACCCTCAGCCCCAGGGGGCATATGATGCCTCTGACCTCTGAGGGAATATTCACTAGGGTGCATGTGTCCAGTTCTGTGTGCGTCAAGCACACCTGTGGTGCACATACATACCCTCAGTCAAAACACTCATAAACATAAAATAAATCTTAAAAAATGGGTAGTAAAATAAAAAAAAAAATCTATCATTTTTAGCTTTTCTGGCATAAACATATACTGTAAATAATGAAATATACCCTTCAGATATTAATCCAAAGGAAGTGATTTTACAAAAAATTTGTCAAAAAAAATTGTCATGCTATTTCTGTACAACTGTACTACAAATAGCTTAACTTTCTGTGGACATTTATACCTTTTTCTATATCTTTAATATGTCAACTCCTGAAGAAATTTCCCAGAATACTTAATGGTTTTTTTTTTTTTTTTAACAAAGTCCATCAGGTCAGCATGACCGGAATAGTTCGTGTCTATGAATGGAGCCCAGAACCATCTATTAATATCAACGTAAACAGACCAAGGAGGCTTGAAGGGCGTGACACTATGTCCTGTATCAGAATTTCTGACTCATCCTCAAAAACTACAGTACTTACTGAGTTGTCACAGTGTCTTGTCCAAGGTACAGAGTGTAAAAGAGATATACAGACCTTGCATGGACTTACTTGGTCATGAGATGAAATGGTATCATTAAACTATAATAAAATGACTCAACAGGCTACCACTTCCCCCCTAGCTTAAAGAAGGTACATTTTAGAGCTCATATCAAGAGTTATCCCTCCTGTGGGCACCATTCACGAAGATGAAGATAGCCCTGGAGCTGCCATGTGGGTGCTATTGAACCAATGTGCTATGGGAGAGCAACCAGTATTAACCACTGAGCCATCTCATCTTCCCAGCCCCCAAACTTTAATAAAGTCTTGACTATTAAAAAAAAAAAAAGTTATCCAACGGAGCTGGAGTAATGGCTCCTTGGTTAGGAGTCCTAGAAGTTCTTGTAAAGGACCCAGGCTCAGTTTCCCATATCCACATGGTGGTTCATAAGCATCTATTTTTGGAAAGAGCAAAAGCAACCTCTTGAAGGAATGGTAAACTAGGGTTTGGGGGCAATCCATTTTAGTGTCTTTAGTACAGAAATGCTATGCACAGTATCTGGAAGACTCTCAGATGTCCTCACCAAGGACCATGCTTCATTTACTTTCTTAATCCATACTCTATCTCTCGAAAGTATAGACCTTAATCAAAGTCTTATTATTATTTTAAAAGGCAGGATATAATACAATGATTATAATTCATCAATATATATTTCCTTTGGTCCCTTAGATAAAAAGCTGTCAGCTCTGTCCTGTGTATGTGCATGTGTGTGTGTTTGTGTGTGTGTGTGTATGTGTTTGTGTGTGTGTGTGTGTGTGTGTGTGTGTGTGTGTGTGTGTTCATGCTAATTCTGATAGACTGGCTAGTTAGCAAATCTCAGGGGTTGTCTTATCTCTCCCTCTCCAGCCCCGTGACTATAAGCATGTACTGCCATTCTTGGCCTTTTAATGTGGACTCTGCAGGCAAAATACAATTGATATTGGAAAAGGGAGCCACAACGAATCTTCCTTCCTCTATAGCTAAAAGAAGATAGAGTACCAGTGTGAGGCTGTGGGGCATCCCCCCGAAAGAGTTATAGGGTGAGATGTTTAGAGGTTCGGGTGAACAGTATGCAATTCCTTTTCAATTGTCCTCTATAGTACAAATTAGTAACTAGTTAAGTGTGGAATCGATTTGGTAAGTTGCAAAGGAACACCAAATGTATATGTCATAGGAACCCCCAGATTTATATATTACTATTTTTTTTAAACTAAGCTGTGGGTGATTCACATTTTTCTGAAGTCAGACAGAGCAGGGCTTAGATTCTGGTAGGAAATGAATAACTGTTTATTGTGTGATACTATTTCCTGTGGAAAAGTAAACAAACATTGGACTCACTTACATAGGGAGCTAAGGACAAAACTACATAAGAACATCACCAAAGTCCAAGTTGGTTAAACCAATGAGTTTTCACAGGAGTGTGGCTGAGGTGTTATTTTTAAGAGTAGAAATGACTCAAAGACAGCTGAACCACAGAAAGCCTGCCTCAACATGGATAGTGACTCATGGAAACTGGAAACCTGGAGCTTATTATACAAATTTTTGGAAGCTTGACAGATTGGACAGTATTTCTTCCAGGCAGCTTGGCCAGTCTGAGAGTCTCCCAGCTTTCCTTAACACCAATATTTGCTTGGGGAAGGAAGATATTGGTGAGTTTGATCAGTTTCAGGGACTTCCTGGAACTTTTGAGTTGTTTACTTCCTAAACTTAAGGAGCGTCCCTGAAGTTGGAATGCTTTCCTTCTCTTTAGAATATCCTAAGTCTTAAGAAGCTTCTCGATGGTTCACATCTTCCCTTTCACTCCCACCTCCCCCACCCCACTTGTAGATTATCTTGCATCTTAACAGCTTTCAGTACTGTATCAGAAAGGAACTTATGCAGATATATACATGAATATATACATTGTGTATACATGAATGTATACAATATATACATTGTTTGCATATGCTTGGCCCACGGGAAGTGGCACTATTGGGAAGTATGGCCTTGTTTGAGGAAGTGTGTCACTGTGGGGGTGGGCTTTTAGGTCCTATGCTTAAGCTCTGCTCAGAGTGGAAGGGAGTCTTCTTCTGACTCCTTTCAATCAAGATGTAGAGCTCTCTCTCTGCTCCACCACTACCATTTCTGCCTGCACGATGTCATGCTTCCCCCATGATGATAATGGACCGAACTTCTGAAACAATAAGCCAGCCACAATTAAATGTGTCTTTTATAAGAGTTACCTTGGTCATGGTGTCTCTTCACAGCAATGGAAACCCTAAAACATACATGTGTCTAATATATATGTACATGGGTGCATGTATTTCCATATGAAAATAGAGATATATATCAGGTATTAGGTGGAGTAAACAGAACAAGCATATTGCAGAAGTTTTAATCCCATTTGTTTTTTTCTCTTGAACAGAATTAGAAATCTCTGTGGGGCCTGTGTTAGTTTTTAATAATTTGGAGGCATTTTCTACTTGCCAACATGTTAACACGCCATACAATGGTGCCCTGAAATGTTTGTAGGTCTCATGGCAGCGTAGAACAATTTCTACTTTTACCTTCCTAGAAACGATAACTGCTTGTTGTCAGCTCAGGATAACATTCCTATCCAGGACTCTGATTTGGGAGTAAAGGTTAAAATCACATTATATTGGAGCTTTTCATGGCTTCTGGGTTGCTAGGGAACATCCAATATTCATATTACACACACACACACACACACACACACACACACACACACACTTCAATGAGAATGCAGTCAGATGAGGACTGAGTAGATGGTCAGTGTTTCTCAAGCCAGTTATGAAGGAAAGCTTATTCACAGGAAGTATAAGAATAAGAATAAGTATTGTCTCTGTGGCAACAATCTATACTGGAAAGACTCAATGAACACGTGATCATTTGCAGCTGAGCTTAGATTTAAGGGTTAAAGAGAGTCAAGCAAAGGCATCATCCCAAAGGCGTGGGTTAGTGGTGTTAAAGAACACTTAAGTAGTCTTGCAAAGGACATGGCTTTACTTCCCAGCACCTACAATGGGTGGCTCATGATAGCTTGTAACTGCAGCTCCAGAGGATCCAAGGCCCTCTCCTGGCTTCCCTGCTTCTATGTGCACATATCGTGCACATAAACTCATACAGGCACACATACATAGACATATGTAAACAAAAAGTAAGTCTTCAAAAAGGTATGATTTGTGTGCAAGCAAGATTACTGTGAGACATTAGTAAGTGTACCTCTCACCAGATAAACACCTCATAGGAGCTAAAATGGAGTTAGAACTAGATGGTGAGGACTCTTTTAAAATAGGATAGAGGAATGACATCATCAAGGACATCCTTCTAGAAGAGATGATTTTGGATAGAGGGCAGAACACAGAAAAATGAACACCAAAATGGACCAATGTAAGCTGGAGCCATAGACTGAACTCTGCAGAGCTGGTGATATGTAAATTCATGTCCTAATAAGAATATTATGTTAACTAGACTGCTGAGCATGAGATAAGGCTAAGCAGGTGTACCTGTGCCAAAATGGGGAGGACACTGACAGCAAAGCTGAGCCAAGTTTTCTGCCCCCAATGAGCATTCACTAGGATGTTTTAAGTAAAATGTATGTATAAATGTAGGTATATATATATGTATGCAAGTGATTTGTATATTTTATATATATATATATATATATCTTATATACATGTATATATATTAATTACAAGGGAAGGAGAGATAGCTCAGTGGGTAAGAAGGCTGCTCTTCCAAAAGACCTAAGTTCTGTTTTTGGTATCCAGGTTGGTTGGCTCACAATCACTTGTAACTCCAGTTTCTGGGGATCAGACACCATCTTCTGGCCTTCACAGGTACCCATATTGATGGATACATACTTACATATAGACTAACACATATGCGCAAAAATTTTTAAAAGCCTTAAAAAATTCTGAACAAAGGCTACTGAACATCTAACTGAGTTAGCTCCCTGTGGGTTTCTCCCTATCATGCTTCACATCTGATCCTTCTATGCACAGCTTTAACATCACCACCTCCCTCTCCCTTGCTCCCTGGTATTTAGCAGACACTTCTGCTAAATCGGTACTGGTCAGATCCATCCCGCTCCCTGGGAGGTCAGTTGGCACAATGTCATAGGAACATTTCCTGTCTCATCTCTTAAGATGTGTTGTTAGGATGGCTATTCCTTGTCTTGCCAAACAAGAGATCAGGAACCCTTCTAATGACCAAATAGAAAGACATTTAGCTAATTTTAAAAAAGTTCTTCATAAATCATTAGTGGCTTCAATAGGCAGGTGAGCTGGGTCAGGAACCATGAAATGCTGAAACTGACAGAGGCCCGAGGCTAACCCTCTGTGTTTTAGGACCCAAAGGATCACAGAAAAGTGAAAGGATCTGCTTCAGTAGACACAACTCATGTCTATGGCCAGGATTAAAATGTAAATCTCTCACATCTAAATAATTGTGTCTTACCAAAACTCATTGGTTTAAGTTGACTTAGAGGAGGGGGGTGAATTCCCATGACATGCAACAGCGTTTTCCATACTCAGCACCGGCGTTTGAACCAGGTAGTTCTTTGCTGAGGGTGGGACTCCCTGTGAATTATGGCATGCTGATTGCATTCCTTAGTCCTGTCTAGTAAATGCCAGCATTTCCCAGTCCTCCATATTACAACAAGGCAGGCATTGCCAAACCTCCCCAGGAGGCAAACTGACACTCAGCTATTGGCACTAAGTGATAGCAGGTGCCTTCCCTGACCCATGGATTATTCTTGATACTCATGCTACCTCCTTCCCCACCAACCTGTAACTCCATAATAACAGCTTCAGAAACCAGTATGACCTAACCTAAGGGCCTCCTTCCAAGAATTTCACACTTTCAGTCTGACAGAATGGGTGTTTTTCCAGGTGTTCCTGGTTTCCCCCAGGTGTTAGCACTATTGTTGGAATCTAGTTATTCCAGGCTAGCCAAGGTCCTTACCCCATGTACTGCACGCTGGACTGTTGCAGGTCTTGGAGTACAAGATGTGCTAAACGCTGTGTTGGGCACTGAGAATTAGGGGCATTGGTCAAGTCTCTGATCTCAAGGATCAGAGCATCCTGAGGAGACTACATAGATTAAGGAACCCTTGTCAGCCTTGAGATGAGTCTTGGGCAAGATCCTCGTGTGAGGTGTTACAGAATTAGAAAAGCGCACCCAATTCACAGGGAGGGTGCTGGGAGGGACACCCTTGATAAGCAGAACATATTGAGAGTAGTCGAGACCAAATCAGAGCCACCAGCTAACGAAAGAGTCTTTCAGGTAGAGGAGCAAGTACGTTCAAAAGGGCCAGAAATCCTGCCTTCTCACGGGGAACGGTACCAGACTGGGATGAGAAATGAACCAGAGAGTACATAGATAGGGCTCAGGCACTGAACAGCTGATGGTGCTGCACCAGAAAGTTTGGGTACTGGTTCTGAATATAAGTAGAACTTGTCAGATTTGCATTTTAGAAGGATCTGAAGTCGGGAAATAAATCTCAAGATAAACCCTCAATGAACCTATGAAGAAACTGCTGGAATTTTTCTCTTGCTTTCGCACACTCCTGCAACCCGGCAGACCAAAGGGAACAGTTTCTTGACCATGCAGGGAAGGGATGAGGAAGACATCCTTTCATACCAAGGGAAGAACTCCCTTGCCTAGCCTCTTCAAGGAGCTCGAATTCCCTGTCCTTCCAGCAGCCCGCTCAGAATTCAGGATATATAAGACAAAGAGCCCGTTCTGCTATTTCGAAGTCTATGGTTCAGCTGGCTTCTGGTGAAAGGCTGTTTTGTGTACATGCGTTTGCAGATGCTCAGCGCCTGTCGACCCCTCGAGTTGTCTCCGTGGAGAGTGAGTGGCAGAGGGATTTGCAGAATGCGCTCTATTTACCAGCTGTAGCTCATGTTCGCTTATTCAGACAAAGAACACGCCCAATCGCAGCAGCAGGATGCGCCACACCAGCTGACATTGGAACTCTTGTAGGGTTGCTGAGGTGGCTCAGCTGGTAAAGGCAATTAGCATCAAGTTTGATTCCTGGGACCCACACGGTGGAAGGAGAGAACTAATTCCTGCTAACTTGCTCCTCCCATGGCCTTCACATATGCTCCGAATTAGGCATGTATACAAATGTGTGTGTGTGTGTGTGTGTGTGTGTGTGTGTGTGTGTGTGCAGGGACACGTCTGCACACTGAATAATTGTATGCACACTAAATAACTGTAACAAAAGAATAGAACTTACTTTATAAATAGGACCAGGCTCATTAAAGAGCAATGCAGTTGCTGACAATACAAATGGACAGACAGCTCTAGGTGGTTGCTCAGGCTAAGCCAATCTGTATGAAGCTGTCTCATACAAGAACACCTGTTTCACCTATAGGAAACAGGTGTTCTTGTTCTTGTTACAGAAGGAAGGCGGGGGTTGTTGAGATGGATCACCACAGATATGTCCTGGTTCAATGAGACTTTAAAGAGAGGCTCATGAAGGAGGCCCTAAACCTGCCTATACCCAGGAAGAAGGCTGGAAGGTATAGTACGGAGTAGACCTGACAGACAGAGAGGGTAAAAAAAAGTCCTTACAATGGGACACACGGAACAGAAAGCTCTTCTCTCACAGGCAGATGCTGCCCCTCCGTATGTGAAGTTGCCTTGATTAATTTTCCTGAATGTCTGTAAAGGAAGCCAGGAATTGTGGGAAATGCCTGTAATCCCCAGCACTTCAGGGCCATAGAGGCAGGAGAATTACTGCAAATTCTACACATTGAGTTCTAAGCCAGCCAGCCAAGGCAAGATCTCAATAATAATAATGATAATAACGTCAGTAAAGATCAGTGTAAGTAACTTCCGCCCTCCTCCCCCAATTGAATGCATTTTTATTTTAAGAGCTGATTTGCTAATTTGTGTTGGGACAGGGTAGAGGCAGAAGAATTACAGATTCAGACCCTGCCTGGGTTACAGACTGGGTTCAAAGGCCAACCTAGGTAACTCAGCTAGGTCTTGCCTCAAAAACAAAAAAACAGGGCTGTGGTTTATTGGTAGGCTGCATGCCTGGAATACCTAAACCCTAGATTCAATCTCTAGTTCTGTAGGGATGGGGTGGGGAAGGGGTGGGGAAGGGGTGGGGGGAGGGGTGGGGAAGGAGAGGAGCTGACTTGCAGCTGACACACAGGTGGCCTTCTCTCTGATGCCCGCATTACTCAGATGGTCCTGGCTTCCTAGAATTCTTAATACAATTCCAGAAATTTTCATTAGCAGCCATCACACATGAATCTTCTCTCAAAGTGGCTCTTGTGGCTTTCCACGATTGACCTGACCTATTTCTAGCCTCTCCCAGTTCCAACCCACCTAGATCACTAAGGGAAAATTTACATTCTTAAAGCAAGGCTTTGATTAAGTTCCCGGTTTCAAAACCATTTATCTCCCCCCACGTGTTTCTGAATGAGGGCCAAGCAGTTAAAGCCTTGTAAAAATCCCTCCCACTGGGTCAATTCTGACCACCACCACTCTTGTTTACCAGATAACAGGAGTGGACAGGTGGCTCCTATTCCCCAACACTGGGTTGTCTGTGGATCAGGTGCCTGAAACCATCATTCCCTCCCTATTCAGCTTGAAAGAACATTCCTGAAGGTGTTCTACTAGGTACAATGGAAGCCAAGCCAGAGCTCTCTGCCTCAAAATGAAGGGGGAAGAAGGGGGTGGGGTTGGGGAGGGAGTGTCGAGATTTCTACCCCTTTCAGGGAAGGCTTGCATCTCCAACTTCCTAATGGAGGGGAGAGGCTTTCCCCACCTAGACACAGCCCAGCTCTGCCTCGAGCACTGCAGGAAAAAAGGGAAAATCCAGAGCCCTGGGAATATGCTTGGCAAGCTCTGGGCTCCCCAACAAACATCTCTTGATGGTATCGAAAACCATTCAAGATAGTCGACTTTATTCACGTAAGCTTACTGTTCCCCACCACCCACCCTTTCTTCTCAAGGCCAGGGACTTTTTCCTTCATCCCTGCCTGCCTCAGGCGAGAGAAAAAAAAATCAAACATCTTAATTTTGATTAAAATTGGCCTTGATATATATGAAACAAAATTTCCTGTCTAACCCTGTAAGAAATGAGAAACTTCCTAAATCTCTCTCCCTTAGTCCTATCCAGCATTGAATTTGGGCTTTCTTGAAAAGAACTGACCCGGATCGCTTCTTACTAAATAAAACTTTATATGTTGTCCGAAGGGCCAGATCACCCCCAAAATCTCCATTCAAGAAAAATGTTTGTTGTGAAGTGAGGTGTCAGGGTGAACGGTGGTCTACAGGCAGAGCAGTTCACAGATAGTGAGCCGGTAAAAAAATTAACACATTGAACCCCCAACTAGACCTTAGACTGGGGGTGCCAAAAGCGCCTTAGCTACCCCAGTTTCTCTAAGCTGTTGATTCAGGGGTTTTTCTAGAACAAAAAAGCCTCCTTTCATGGACCGCACTGTTTGTCACCCTTCCCTTACTAAAGAGTGTACGTGCGATGTTTATCTGAGATCTCTGTCGCGCTTAGTCAGTCATCTAGCTCAGCCACCTACAGGAGCACGTTTCCTTAAATCAGAGAGGAGTGGACTCTACAGGAGAACTACATTACCCAGCAGGCCTCGCGCCTTTCGCAGGAAGGACGTCTGCGCACTAAGATACTCAGTTCCAAGTTTGGAGCTTTTAGCTGCCAGCCCTGGCCCATCATGTAGCTGCAGCACAGCCTTCCCTAACGTTGCAACTGGGGGAAAAATCACTTTCCAGACTGTTTTGCAAGGAGTGCAATTCCATCTTGACTCCCTGAAAGTCCATCTGCTGCATCGGTCAAGAGAAACTCCACTTGCATGAAGATTGCACGCCTGCAGCTTGCATCTTTGTTGCAAAACTAGCTACAGAAGAGAAGCAAGGCAAAGTCTTTTGTGCTCCCCTCCCCCATCAAAGGAAAGGGGAAAATGTCTCAGTCGAAAGGTAAGAGCCTGTTTGCATTAGTTGCAAAAAATGCAAAGGCTTATGCATGCATTCATGAATGCATGGATGCAATTCTCGCCCGGCGATTGCATTTTTAAGTTTGAGGTTTGCCACAGCTCAGTTGCATTTCCTGTTTAGTGTGTGTCTTTTTTTTCTTTCTTTTCTTTTCTTTTCTTTTCTTTTTCTT
>NW_022196911.1:106666918-106668062 GCF_008632895.1 Mastomys coucha
GCAGTTCAGCTGTGCATTGACATTATTTGCATTCTTCCGCTAGGATTACCGAGCCTTTTTGCCTTTTGCACAGTCAGGAGAGATAGCAGGTTGGTAGCGTCTAAATGTGCAATGCTTTATATAAGAGTACATTTCTTTAGCATGCACGCATAGTCAAAGTAATTTTGTGTGCAACAGGAATCCAAACTTTCGAAAAGTCTCGAGGTGAAGATGAAAGGCAAACCTCGCTTTAAACTAGTAGGAAATTTCTGTGATCTTATATTCTTTGGGGGAAGGAACCACTGCGGTGGCAGCTTACATTTTTATTGATTTCGCTTTGGACATTAGGCAACTTTTGATTTTTAAGGGAAGTAAAGGTGAAGTCTGGAGAGCAGGATATTATTATTAAAAAAAAAAAAAAAGTCTTGCTCTTCCGAGATTTTACACTTTGTATCACTTGCTTGCAGAGGTGAGGACCTAAATGTGTTTGGCCATTTGGAAGATGCTTTTGCGCCTGGGGGAGGATTTCAGGGGGTGAGCGTGTTTGTGAGCATTGTATCAGACCTGAGACAACTGCACTTGCCTCATTGGCAACTAGAGTGAAATCTTGTAAGTGTGTAACTGCATAGACTTGGTCAGAAGTTCTGTAATAGGTCAGAAGTTCAGGACTATGGTTGTCTTCTTTTTCTTTTTCAAATTTATTTAATTAAAAAAAATGTTTTGTAAGGTTGTATTTTGCAAACTTATTGATGTTCTTCTGTAGAGGGAACTAAAAAAAGAAAAAAAGAAAAAAAAAAAACAAGAAAACAAAACAAAACAGTCCTGTATGGTGAAACTGAAGAGATGCTTAGCTGCTTGGGGGACCTTTAGTGGCTTGTTTCAAGAGCAATCGTCCTTAACACCTAGAAATCTGATGGTATCTAAGAAATGCCCCAAAACGAAGAGGTGTGCGAGGTTAACTGGGGCCACCACTAGAGCTAGATCTGGGCACATTAAAGTATCCAATAAGCTTTTGCCACACTGTGTTTGGAGTTGTGCTGCCATTTAATTTGACCTGATGAACATGATGTATCTGATCCCACGAAGAAAGGGATTGTTCTTCAGAATTTAAAGGAAGATTGGTTATGGTTGTTGTTTGTTTGTTTTGTATTTAATGTTATGGGAG
>NW_022196911.1:106668269-106669238 GCF_008632895.1 Mastomys coucha
TTTTTTTTTTTTTTTTAAGATGTGGATATTCCTTAGCTAGGGAAAACTCAGAATCTGGAGCACAGAAGCCAGAGAATACAAGAGGCAGTCCATGCTGTAGCAATGCTAAAGAGACAGCTTCTAGTTACTTTGTAGTTGGTAAACAGTCACTTATTTGTTCAATTCAGCTTAATATATGTTTGTAGCTGCACATGTTTATGTCTGGATACCTGTATGCATAATTATTTGTACATGCACATGTATATTTGCATGTATGCATTGTGTGCCTAGAGTTTGGGAGGTACACAAGAATATTTAAAATGAAGTCTTTTTCTTCAAGAACTACCGGCTGGTTTGAGAAAGTAAGAATGTGAGGACATTTTTGTGACACAGATAACAGAGCAGATTGGGCCAGTGAGCTGGCCTCATGCGCAAAGGTGCCTGCTGCCCACTCTGACTCTCTTAATTCCATCCCCCAAAGCCAAATGGTGGAAAGAAACTCTTACAAGTTGTCCTTTGACCTCCACATGTGCACCATGCACACCCCCTACATACAGAATAAGTAAACGGAATTACAATAAAAAGCAATTTGAAAGCTCAAGTGTTGAAGAGAAACGGGGCTACCATAGTTTAGAAGTAATAATGATTCTTTTATCTGGGGAGTTGTAAGGAAGCTGCAGGAGGAAGGTTCTATTTACTGTGATCCAGCCAACCTCAGCATCACCCAATTTCGACCTTGGGCTCTAACTTAACTTCCTCTCTCCATAGTTTCTGGTCTTACTTGTGAGATAAATCACTTTCTCTGCAGGTCTTGTTTTTTTGTTTATTTATTTATTTTTTTTTTTACTTTGGAAGCTAACAGGGAGGTATCCACTCTTGATCATGGATCAGGGATGGGCGGTCCTTCCAGTCATTTTCCATTTATGCAGATAAACTTTCTCAACCAGACCTTGCTTGCAAACTATATCTGGTATGAACATGAGGTTTTTT
>NW_022196911.1:106669248-106699765 GCF_008632895.1 Mastomys coucha
TATTGGTGGAAAGACGTGGGCAATCATTTTAGAAATGGCCAAGGAGTCTTGGCCTGGACTTTTTATGTGGACTTTGCCTGGCTCAGCAAGGCTGTCTTCAAATAGCCAAAAGCACTCATTTTTTTTTTTCTTTTTTCTTTTTTTTCTACTTAGTTCCAGACTTCTTTCTAATACTCTAGCCAGATGAAATGGGAGGAACAGTGAGAGGTGGGTACAGTCTCACAGTATTGAAGAATTTAACAGCATGTTCAATTCACCAACCTTTACGAACTTTTCAGATCACTATAATTCAGTTTTACAGACCTCTAATTTAAGGCATAGCAGAGGCAAAGAATTACAGACTGCCCAGGAGCTGGAAGGACTGGGCTCCTTCTCCGTAGCCTTTTACCACCAGTGAGATTCCAAGAAAGAATTTTCTTAAAAAGAGATTCTGTTTTCCACAGTTGTAAGTTTTAGGTGGTGTGTTTCTCAGCTTGTTTGTGTTAGCTGTCTGGGGTTGAGCTGACTTTTTTTTTTTTTTTTTTTCCAAATATTAATGCAGTAGTGTGCCTTTTGAGGAAATCTGAAATGTAAGTTAACAGGAAGGGTCCAAGAGCGTGTGCCGGAATTCCTGCATATTACAGGAAGGCCAGCCACAGGAAAAATGTGTCATCTACACTACCCGGGAGAGAAAGCTATTGTGATCAGCCAGAATGACCTTCTGAGGAAGAGACGGTGCTCTAGCACCTCCTGGTTTACCTGAAAATATATACATTTGACCCCTTTAGAAGCCAGTCTTTCTTGCTTCTTTTTCTATTCACCTTGAAATAAAAACCACAAAACAATATGAGCTTATTTTAGTTGAATGTAGTCATAAGTATGTCATGTAAGAAATGCTCCCAAGGCATACTTCAGAAGGGACTTGGAAAATGGCAGGGACATCTCAGTCCTCCTGAGTTATCTCTGCTCCTGTAATTCCCTCCATCTGGGGGGCACCAGATGCGTACATTTCTCATTCAGTGTACATGCCTTTGTTGGGTCGCGTCAGGCAGACTTGTCATGCTTAGCCTGTAATCTGAGCTGGTGTGTTTTATAACTCTGTCCGTCTCAGGACACCCAGGCACAATTGGTACCTTGGGTCTCCTTTTTGTTTGCTTTGTGTAGGTGTTCCTTTCTGTTCTTTCTAGCATGGTGTGTGTGTGTGTGTGTGTGTGTGTGTGTGTGTGTGTGTGTGTTGGTGATGCAGTTTCTGGACACAAGGATTGAGATTCTCATTCTTTCATTTTTCACAGATTAATACCATTTTTTTTTCTAACATCAAGCCCCCCCCCCCCATCCATTAAAACCTCAAAAATCTACAAGGTGTGGTTTTAAAACTTTAAAATGTTTATAAATAATACTTCTTTATTTTAGGAATATTCAATAGAAAATGAAAACAAAAATGACTAATTGCTGCAGAATACATTGTGACATATGCTCTTTAGGCTTTTGATCTGTGCATAAATGTTTGAAAAATGCAAGATATGTGGGCCACTAGTGTCTGTTAGGCTACTTTTTATTTCACCAATGTACTATGAAGTGTGTCTGAATTCATGTATCTTTATATTTGCAATATCCAGTTCCATTGCATTTGCTTAAATAGAATTTCAATACCTGTTTACTTCAAGACTGTTTCACGCTTATTGCCACATATTCCCGGGCAGACGATGGCAAGAGACTAAATTCCAGGAAGTCAGCTGCAGATTGTGAGTGTCAACTTCTCCTTTACCCCCCCAATACTTTCTCTATATTTCAAAAAGAGGCTTTTATTATCATTAGTATATAAATGGCTCATATTCATTGAAAAATTTAAACCAAAGAGGAAATTCATGATAAGAACACACGACCTGATCTAACTTTGATGGTGTATGCCTTTAGTCTTGGAACTAGGTAGACAGGCAAGTGGATCTCTGTGAATTCAAGAATATCCGTCAACATAGTGAATTCTAGGCCGGCCAGTGAGTATCTCAGAAATCACACACACACACACGCACACGCACACGCACACGCACACGCACACGCACACGCACACGCACGCACGCACGCACGCATATGCACACGCACGCATATGCACACGCACACGCACACACTTTACCTCAAACTTCTCAGGGATAATTACTGTTCACTTTTGATGACTATCTTTGTATATACAGTGTTAACATTGGGGCCTCAGTCACATGGGCGGGCCTCACAGACCTGTTGCCAGGGCAACAGCCACCATATTCCCAGAATCCATTGGGCTCACCTCCCACCTTTACCTGTGGCAACTAAATCAGAACCAATATATATATATTATGTATATATATATACACACGTACACACACAGGCAACATTCCTCCCTTGCTCTCTCTCTCTCCCTCCTCTCCCTCCGCTACTGCCCCCTCTCTCCCTCTCAGTTAAACCTCTTACACGTGGAGCTGTTCGGGCCTAGTGTGTGGTACATTCTGACGCGTGAGCCGCCGTTCTAACACATCACACAGTCTTACATGTGTTATTTTACTGTTTGGGATATTTTTCTTAAACTCTCCCATGACACTTGGCTGTCTTCCAACATTAGTAAACACATAGTAGTTTCATTCTTTGTTACAGTTGTAGAACACAGCCATACACTCAGTCTTCCGTGGACTTTCACACAACTGCCATTTTCACACAAATGCTGTTTCTACAAAGTAGATAGAAATAGCATTGCAAGGAATTCCTTGGAATTATATTATATTCATTCATTCATTTCATTTATTCATTCATTCATGCATGCATGCATGCATGCATTCTATTTTTTTTAAAGTTTGTATTAAAAACCTTCTCATATAATATCTTTTGATGGTATTCTTCCCTTGCCCCCCTCCTCCTCCCAGGTCCTCCCCACCTCCCTACCATCCAACTTCATGTTCTTTCTCTCTCTGAGAGCAAAAAACAGAAACAAACCAAAGTCAGGGTGGGCAAACTACAAAAATATCAATAAAACAAAACAAAACAAAATAAAATAACAAAACAAAAAACAGAACACACAGACACACACACACACACACACACACACCCCTCACATATGCACTCCATGGAGTCTATTTTGTGCAGGCCAACTACTTTTGGCCAATTAATAAATGGTATTTATATTTGATTTTTACTTACATTTTTTTGAAGTAATAAGTTGAAAATGTTCATTTATCTTGACATTTCTGTTTCATTTTTCTTCCTCATAAAATATATCTTTAACATTTTCACATAAAGATAAAATTATTTTTATAGTTAGGCCATAAAACCTCAAGACCGTAGAGGTTAGCTAATCATACATTGGAACTTCGGTTCTATACAAGTAAGCAATTCCATTCCCTGATAAGTTCTAATTTTATTTTTGACCAAAATGTCTTGTGTACATATCACATATTTTACAATGTAAACTCAGTATGTTTACACTGTCGATTGCTACCCAGACTCACATGAAAATAAGGAAGAAATTATAATGATCTACTTGGAATTCCAGACTGAAAAATAATCTATTTCTGGGTGTGTCTGGAGTTCTAATTACCTCTGCAGAGAAAAATAGCTTTTCTTTAGTTTTGTAAGTGATTTTTAGGTAGCACCTGCTTGTTTTGTGGACCTTGATAGAAAATAATGAATTGTCTCAGTTTTAATTACAAGGCTAATTCCAAGGAACAGTTGATTTAAATTTACACCATTAAAACAATTAAGGCTACAGTTAATGTTGTTGACCTCCCAGGCTACACATCAGGCAGGTGTGTAATGCATTGCTTAGGTAACCCTCAGGAACCTGCCTGCTTATGCATTCTGGGACTGCCTGAAAAGATTTAAGACTAGGAAAGGAGTCGCCCGCACAGGTTTGGCACTGCAGACCAAGGCCTTAGACTCAGTTTGGTGCTTGTAGATACTACATCCACAAGGAAAGGGGACTCGGGAGTCTGTGTCCAAAGTTCTTCTCCCTGAAAGTTCATCCACGTGTAAACTACCCCCTGCTCCCTCAGAAGTTAGTGTATTTTACATTTCCCATTTTGTCTACTTTGTGGGGAGCAGGCTGGGGTGGGGTGGGGGCTGATGACACAATCATCTGAGCTTATTCTTCTTCACCCAAGAAACGGTGATCCATGAATCGTGGTGGTGGGATCTCTTACCAGTTCTCTGCCAAGAGAGAGTTTGCAAATGCTCCGGTTCTGATTGCCAGTTGCTTACAGAGTTCAGCTCCGAGCTTTAAGCTCTATAATTACTGTTTGCCTTTGGTGGGCTATTCTCCTTTGAAAGATCTCGCTTGGTAGGTGAACTGCACATATGTCTGTGCTTCTGTAAGTCTTTCAAGGTTCTGTTTTGTTGGTCGATAACCGGTAGTCGGTGTTTGGCAAATATATCCTAAGGTTCTTTTTTTCAGCAGTAAGGATTTCAGCAGTTGTCATTTCCCCTCCCCCTCCTAAAAGGTTTGGGGTAATTAAGCTGTAAACACAGTTGCCTTTACTCTTCCTTGTTTGCATTCGGAGTCTCATTATCTCTTGGCTTGTTCAGTTGAAAATTGCAAAAATGGCAAAAAGATAGTGACTGAAGACCGGTCCTTTCTAGATAGATAGCCCTTTAAACAGGTTTAAAGGTTGCGTGGTCCTTCACTAATTTTTTGTTTTAAAAACTTGAGGAGAGGTTGGGGCAATGGCTCAGTGGTTAAAGAGTTCTTATTCTATAATCAGGAGGGTTTCGTTTCAAACCTCCAGCACCTACATACAAAACTGTGCAGGATTATAAGTGTCCATGTCCGTAAAGCATCACTGGGTAGAGGGAGACAGGTGAATTTCAGAGCTCCATAGCCAGCGAGCCTAGCTGAAATGGTTGCTTTCTGGTCCAGTGAATGAAAGATCGGGTCTCAAGGCAATAAGGTGAAGAACAAACAGACAGCCCTCTCCTCCTTTGTTGCGTACGTGCCTTGGTACTTACCTGCGCGCTTAAAGACGAGTCGCGCTGTGTAGCGCACACACATACAACACTTGCACACACAAGCATACACAAACAAAACAAAAGGGGAAAGTGACACGCTGAGGATGTTGCTCAGTGGTAGAGGAGGTGCTTAGTAAGCAGGCCCAAGATGAACGGCCCAAAGGAGCATAGTTGGTAGGACAGAAATGAATGTCTTCGTGTCCCTTGCTGCTTTCAGTTTCGACGTCCATGGAGCTTTTGAAGGGTTATTAGAGGCAATTGAGAAAATGTTAGCAGTAGACTTCCCTCCAATAAAACAGATCTGTGAGCACATCCAGTCAATCCTGTGATTCCTCACTTCCGCCTTGACTGGCACCCAGGCCATTGGCCGCCCCCGCCTGCCTGGATTGTGGACCCTCAGACGATCTTCCGTCCCCAAACTTGTCCGTGCCGTTTGGTGTCTAGACAACACGTCTGCTCTTTCTGTTTTGAAGAGGAGAGTCGGGGAAGTCGATCACAATTTCTTGTTACTCGGCTAGCCGTGCTCCGAGTCAAGTATTAAATGAGTATTTGTAAGATCCCTCCCTGTGGTCCGTCTTGCTTTCTAGCATGTACGTCTAACCTCCGAAAACTCTTTGGGTTCAATCTTAGAGGTGGATCCCTCTGTGCACAGCATTCCAAAACGCTGTCACCCCCCCCCACTCCACCATCATCAATGTCACTTTTTGCTGTGGTCACTTTAAATGTGTCACATTTGAAAAATCACATAAATCCCATGGGCAGATGCTAGAAGCCTTAACTTACAAATGAGCAAATTAACTATGTTTTCCCCCATGGGGGCTGATGGGAAGTGGAGGAGGCAGGAAGCAGGAGACAATAAACAAACAAACAAACAAACAAACAAACAAACAAACAAGGAAGGAAGAAAAAAGAAAGAAAGAGAGAAAGCAAGCCATTTCCCATGCTTTAAGCAGCAGTCAGAGAACTACAATCTCTGTGGCACATCCTATGAGATGAACCGATTTCCTCATTTTTGGTAGTGCCAAGGATGTGACCCAGGGCTTCGTGCCCACTATGCCTGCCCTGCTGAGCTTTATCCCAGCTGTAATGTAAATTTTTAAAATTGACACCTCACATGTAGAGTGTAGTATTATAAATAATTCAATAAATACATACAAGGAGTGCTGATGAAGTTCAAGTAACTGTCTTTTCTCTCTCTCCATTTCTGTATACCGAAGACCTCTAAACCCTGCTTGTCTAGTTATTTTGAAATATATGATTTCTGTCAACTATATGTACCCTACCTTGGGTCAGGACAGTGTAAGTAATTCTTCCTGGGCTGGGCATGAAGCTCAGTTGATAAGAATGCTGGTTAGCATGCACAGAGCCCTGAGTTTGATCCTCAGCACTGCCTGAACTGGGCATGGTGGTGCACCCCTATAATTCTATCACTTAGAATGTTGAGGCAGGTGGATCAGAAGTTCAAGGTCATCCTTGGCTACATAGAAGGTTGGAGACTAGCCTTGGCTATGTGAAACTGAATTTCAAAGATAGATAGATAGATAGATAGATAGATAGATAGATAGATAGGTAGATAGATAAAAAACCAACACTATGGGGGCTGGAGAGATGGCTCAGCGGTTAAGAGTACTGACTGCTCTTCCAGAGGTTCTGAGTTCAAATCCCAGCAATCACATGGTGGCTCACAACCATCTGTAATGAGATATGACATCCTCTTCTAGTGCATCTGAAGACAGCTACTGTGCACTTACATATAATAATAAATAAATCTAAAACAAAACCTAACATTATGAAGGAGAAGGGATAACTTCTTGTATTTTTACTATATTTTGGTTCTTATTACCAGTTTTCAACAACTGCAAATAACCACAAAATGATATTTTATGACAAGTGAAAGAGATATAACATCCAAATTCAGTGTCTACAAGTAAGGTTTCATAGCTATGGTCTTAGTTTCTATGGCGTTGGCTCCCCAGTACTGGGATGGGGTAGTAGTAACAGAACTTCTGTGTCCCACAAAGTAGAAAATATTTACCATGTGTCCTTGTCTGAGCACCTTTGCTTCCCACTTTACTCAGGTGAGTGGCGTCAGTGGGGTCTTGTTAGGGCAGGGCTCACAGGCTGCACTCCTCCTCAACTTGGATGGGACATTGTTAACCTGGATCACTCTGGCCTGCCATTCCTCTGGCCACCTCTTGGGCACAGCTTACAGGAAATGTCTGAGTTCTCCAGCCATGAGAATTTAGGCCACTGTTCATTTCCGCCCCAAACGCCACTCATCTCCTTTAGCCCGTCTGGGGTCCTTTCCCCTTCCCTGTGCCGTGCGCTTCCTGTTGGCTTTGCCCCTTTTGCTTTCCTCTCCTTGAGAAGTCTCCCATTCATTTTCCTCCCTATGGTCCCCATCCTCTCCTTGATCCCGTGGTGGTTTGTTAGAAAGTGCGTTCAGAGCCCCATGCTCTCGCCTTTGTCTGGTTTTGCTGACAAAGCACGACCTGGCCCCGAGGTTTTATTGATTCCTTTGTGTGAGGAAGAAAGTCTTATTCCACGCTAGAACGTTCTCCATGCTACCTGGAGAGTTTTCAGGTTCTCGGCTCCTGAAAATGCTGGAATGTTTCTTTCCGGTTATCCCTAACCCCCGCGGCTTGTTTAATGGCAGCTTCTTACTTATGCTGTGAATGTCCCTTTGTTTATAAGAGTTA
Organism: Mastomys coucha; assembly: GCF_008632895.1. Classification (NCBI taxonomy): domain Eukaryota; kingdom Metazoa; phylum Chordata; class Mammalia; order Rodentia; family Muridae; genus Mastomys; species Mastomys coucha. The sequence continues at coordinate 106,676,895 of NW_022196911.1, forward strand.
CTCAAGTCATGTGCACTGTGTATATTTAAGAGGCATGGTTGTCATAAAGGTTCTGAGAGTGAAGGAAGGTGAAAGACATCGGAGGACAGAGACATTGGAGCAGAGCGAGACCAGGTTTTTTAAATTTATGTTGTTTAAGTGACATAGAGTGAAGGAGCTGGTTCCCCGGAGTCCAGAAGGGGGCGCTGCTTTGAGTTCTCTCTGTTTCAGACACTGTGCTCCACTATGCCTATGAGTTATTATATCGACTCTCCCACTTGCTCAGTGAGGTGATATTCCCATTTTGTAGATGGGCAAACCGAGGCCAGAGAGGTTAAGAACTCAGATGTCAGTTAGACTGACAGTAGCAGAGCGGAGGTTGTAGTCAAGGTTAACGGGAGTCCGGAACCTGAGGTCTTGTCTGTTCCACTTTGCAACTGCATCTCCAAAGTCACTTTGCAAAACCTTATGCACAAAAGGAATGGTTGCAGATAGAAAATTTGACCTGATTCCATAGGGGCTCAGATGGGTTTGGGCATGCCTGGGTCCAGTTTGGAAATTAAGAGGGGTGACCTGTGTCTAACTTTTTATAAGTTCCTTTAGACATGTCTCTTTAAGTGTAGGAGGCCGAGTCTGACTCATTTTGATTCTACACGTTGAGTTCCAAGCATACACTTCTGTTTGGTTGAAAGAGGCTGATCACCGGTCATCAGCTGACAGGTATTGATGGATGTCTCCTGGAAGTTTATGTTAAAACATTGGTAACACAGGGTTTTGTTCTCTGATTGTAGGTTGTACCATTGAGGAACTCAGTGTGTGTGTGTGTGTGTGTGTGTGTGTGTGTGTGTGTGTGTGTGTGTATGTGACACTGCTTTAAACCAGAACATAGCCAACCCTGGTTCCCTTTTGGCTTGACTATGTCCTTTCTTCCTGGTTATTTCTATGGAAATCTATCAACTGCAATTTCCTTGAAATTGTGAATAAACCCGTATCTCCACCGTCTTCCTCTTGTATTGGACAGTGTGAAAGAACCTGAGATTACATCTATGGGGTCGAGAAGCTAGAAGGAGTTGGGAATGAATATCTGTTTTTCTATTTACTTAATTATTTGAGACAAACTCTCATTATATAGCTCAAGCTACTTTTGAGCTAGCTGTGTTTGGACTTGGACAGGTTAGCCCTGGACTTGTGGCGCTCCTCCTTCACCCACCCCTTAAATGCTAAGCTGATAGATGTGTTCCGCCATGACAGCTGTGCATCTCCCAGTGACAGGGTTTTTTTTTTTTTGGTTTTTCCAGACAGGGTTTCTCTGTGTAGCCCTGGCTGTCCTGGAACTCACTCTGTAGACCAGGCTGGCCTCGAACTCAGCAATCCACCTGCCTCTGCCTCCTAAGTGCTGGGATTAAAGACATGAGCAACCACTGCCTGGCTCAGTGACTGCCTTCTTGTCTTTTCTCGCAGCTGAAGCTGAGAGGTCATACCCATGCTTCAAGCTGTGGAAACGGAGGGTGTAGATATTGAGTAACTGGGTATTTAGTTTCCTCCGTTATCCTCTCTCCTCTAATCATACATGAGACGAGATGACTTAGGTATAAAAGCAAGGCTCTGAGGAACGTTAGGGAGCAGGCTTATAGAAACCAACAAATGAATACCCAGAAGCAGCTCTTCGGGAGGCATTTGAGAACGATGCGTTGCACACTTCCTTTTTAATTTACTCCTTTCTGTACCTCATACCCACTTAGTCGTTTGTCAAATGAAGCAAGACCCAGAGCAGACCCACAGATTGGACATATCTAAAGGGGAGGCTCGGGTAATGAATTTGTTTGGACCAATTCGACATGTAGACTTTCGAAAAGTTGTTACCTTTAAGACATGGCACTGGTGGGAGAAGTTAGGCTGGGTAAGCGTGAGGCTAGGGATATAGCTCAGCAGTTAGGAGCATTTGGTGCTCTTGAGGAGGACCTGGGTTCAGTTCCCAGCATTTACATCATGACTCATTATCTCTAGCTTCAGCTCCAGTGTATCTCCTGCCTTCTTCTGGCTTCCATGGACGCCAGGCATGCACAATGGTGCCCATACACACTCTGCACATGATAATACATCTTTAAAAAAAAATGGTGTGTAAGTGGAGAAAATATCCTTGATTCTACTCTTCTTGTTATTCACTAGGAAGCCTTGCAAAAATCTACTTTCGCTCCAAACTGCCAAGTTCCCCCCTTTCTCAGTGGAGAGACTAACACTAACTCATGGAGCTGTCAGGAGAATTCAACAAGGTTGTGCCCATGATATGCGTCGCTCCGTGCTCGGCCCTCAATCATTTTACAAGTGCTCACTGAGTGCGTATCTGTGTTTGAGGTACCTCACTAGAATTGTCTCTCCATAAGCAGATTTGTCCCAGCCTTCTGTCTTCCTCAGCCCTCACAGGCATTCTCATGTAGGAGGAGATAAAAACGTTCACAGGTTTGTCTAGAGATTGGGAGTGCCGGGGAGGACAAGGAGGCCAGGAAAGTCATCAGAATTGGTATGGGATAGTCGTGTGGTCTTCAGAGTCGATGAGGATTTGAGTCCCTGATCCGAAGTAGAGGAAGGGAGGAATGGAAACTCTAATATGCAGGGGCAGCAACTGAATGCTGGTGTAGGCCGGACAGTTGCTCAGGAGAGTAAAAAGGCAAAGGAAAGGGCACAGGAGAAAATGACCGGGAAATACCTCGGGCAAAGACCCCACGTATCTTTTTGAAGCCCTTCCCTTTCCATAGCAAGGTAAACACGGTACTGTTTGTCAGTGCCATGTGTCCTATGTCACGCTTTCAGGTATGCTTCTGCATTGTAGGAACTCCAGGAAGTCTGGAGGTTAATAGTTAAGCAAGTATATCATATCAGCCAGGTTTATAGGCACACTGTAATTATATAAGCAAACTGTTGGTTCAATAATCAGCGTCTCGCTGGGTCAGGGAATATTTTCCAGAGCATGGTTGCAGTACAATTTTCATTTTTTATAACCTACTCACATGTGAGCTTCAACTTCTTTTTTCCAGAGCTGCTTGCAAGAGGAGCAAAGTCATACAATATACTTCTGAATTCTCACTTTACAGTGGAGTTCTAGAAGCTTCTTTCTTTTACTAACCCAATTCTCTCAAGACAGTCATATACACATGAATATAATTTATCTCTTAAATTATATTTTCTGTAAATTATCTGTACATTTTATAATTGTACATGTTGTGACATAATTTCTAGAAAAAAATACAGTTTGGAAATAAATTATACTCTCTAGAACTGATAGATTAAATTGTTTTCTTTTGCTAGCTCAGCTTCCAAAATATAGTGACCTTCTGCTGTCAGACTCGAAATGGGCTTTTTCTCAGAGAAACACCTTATACTTAGTCACCGTCCTCTTTCTTCTTTGACTCTGCTCAAAGTCAGAAGAGTGGATAAGGGGTAAGGTGAACCACTCCCAGGCAGATGTGTGCCAGCTGCAGGGCTGGTTCGCCTCATCTTGCTGAGCAGCTATAGAAAATGTTGAACCCAGCCAGGTGCACAGTACATGTCAGCCATATTGTTTCTTTCAGGTTGCTTGCCCAGTGATCTGTGAGATTTTGCTCTTGGGCGAACTTCTGTTTATGAAGGGGAAGTAAGAGAGGCTGCAGATTACATTTTGGAAGTGAATTCAGGAAAGAATTGAGATGTTTTGATGTGTTTGAGTTAGAATACTTTCTCCATCCTGAATTTCAATCTTTTGTTGTTGTTGTTTGGTTTTGTGAGTGCTTTTATGTCTCTCTTCCTCTGTGTGCATGTATCTGTGTGTATGTTTGTGCACGTGTGAGGTGTGTGTATGTGTTTATGCATGTGTGTGGGGGTGTGCATGTGTGGAGTGTGTGTGGGTGTGCATGTGTGGAGTGTGCATGTGTGGAGTGTGTGTGTGTGTGTGTGTACGTGTGTGTTCGTTTGTGCTCATGTGTATGCATATGGAGGCTAAAGAGTGACTTTAGGTGTGGTTCAGGAGTCCTCTACCCTGGGGCTGGGAGAAGGGCTGGTAGTTAAGAGCACTCACTGCTCTTGTAAAGGACCCCAGTTCAAGTCTCAGCACCACACAACCTCCAGCTTCAGGGGATCTGATGCCTCTGACCTCCTTGAATACTCGCGCTCATGCATTTGCGAGAGCACACACGTGCACATAATTAAAGATCACATAATTCTTAAAAAGAACATTTGATAAAAGAAAAGTCACCTACCTTGTTCTGTGAGACAATGGCTTTTATTGTCCTGGAGCTCACTGATTATCTGGGTAGGCTGGCTGGCCAGGCATCAGCTTATCTCCGCCTCTCCAGTGCCAGTCTTACAAGCATGAACCACTACGATTAGCTTCTTTGTGTGGGTTCTGGGGACTGAGCCTCCGTCCTCATGCTTGCGTAATAGCTACCTTTTCAGTTCTTGGATTTCAGCCTTTCTAATGTTATGTGTCTAAGAGAAAGTTTCTGGTCAGTATTGAGGACGGGGAGACCTGGAGGGCTACGTCTTTCCTGGTTAGCGCATTACTGAGCAGCTTAACCGGATCCTGTGCACTTGCATAGTGCTCTGTGGATCCAGAGGCAGAGTCCTGTGTCTGCCCTCTAGAAGCCTGTTGTCCTGTGGGATGCATTTGTAAGTTAAGGCTGCTGGCACAAAGTATCACACGTTGGGTGGCTTGAACACCAGACATTTAATGTTTCCTAGTTCTGGAGGTTGGAAGTCTGAAGTCAAGCTGGCAGTAGGTTTTGCTTCTTCTGAGGGATAGGGCGGTGATCTGTGACTCTTTCCTAGCTTCTGGTGGTTCATTGGCAAGCCTCCAATGGCCCTTCCTATGTAGACTCACCACCCAGATCTTTGCCCTCCGAGTCACATGGCATTCAAACTTGTCTGAGTGTCTGGATTCAAAATGTCCCTTTTTTTTTTTTTTTAAAATAAGGAAACTAGTCATACTGGAACAGGGGCCCACCCGATTCCAGGGTGACATCATCTCAAGTAATGACATGCAACCACCCTGTTTTCCAGTTAGGTCACATTCTGAGGTGTTGGTAGTTGGGATTTCAGAGTATTAAATCTTGGAGGACACGGCTCAGCCTATGTATGCCTTGGGGGGGAGACAGAGATGCTCGCAAACCTATGCTATATGGTGTGATAAGCAGGTAAGGTATAGAACAGAATGCTTCAAGGTACTGATGAAATAAGGCTTGTGGGAGACGGGGAAGCCTGTCCGCAAGGGAAGGTCATCTTCTGGCATAGTAAAGTGTGCTCCCTAGGAGGAGAAGGAGAGGAAACAAGAATCTCACTCACAGCTGGGCGGTGGTGGTGCACGCCTTTAATCCCAGCACTTGGGAGGCAGAGGCAGGCGGATTTCTGAGTTCGAGGTCAGCCTGGTCTACAGAGTGAGTTCCAGGACAGCCAGGGCTACGCAGAGAAACCCTGTCTTGAAAAACCAAAAACCAAACCAAACCAAAACAAAACAGAAGGCTAGAAGGAAGGAAGGAAGGCAGGAAGCAAGCAAGCAAGCAGCCAGTCTGCCTCGTTAGACTTATATTTCAAGTAGCTGTAATGTGGAGTGTGAGCCCATCTTGGGATCGGCGGACCAAACATCCAAAAAGCCAGGCAGAAAGTTAGGAATGAAGTAAGACGTCATGGAAGGGAGGGAAGACTGAATGGAGAAGCCAACACAGAGCACTGAGCAGAGAGTGAAAGAGTCCAAGAAATCAGGCTAGGTGCCAGCTGTGCGGGCTGGAGAGATGCACAGTGATGAAGGGCACTGCCTCTTTCGCCAGAGGACCTGGGGTTGGTTTCCAGCTTCCCACACCCTAGCTCTCAAGTATCTGTAACTCCACTTCCGGGGGATCTGATGCCCTCTTCTGGCTGCCATCACCAGGCAGGCACGGGGTAGGCAGACTTACATAAAGGCAGAACACCCATATGCATAAAATAATAATAATAAAAAATAGCAAAAAGGAAACAAAAAGCAGGCTGACCCAGGCCAAGCACAAGTGCTTCTGACATTCGAACCCTGCGCGTGAAGAGTGAGCGTCTACTTCACCCGTCTCTTCCGTCTTCAGAGCAGGTGGTTCATCTAGTTATTGGGTGAAGATGTATTTAGGAGAAGCCTGCGGAGACAGGTGCAGAAGGATACGCAGAGAAAAGAGCAATGGGGCTTGTTCCAGGCGAGCCCAGACTTATCTTCTATGCTGAGCACCTGTGCACAGCTCTCCAAATGGGACCTGTGGAGGCAGAGGCCAGGCAGGAAGTTTTGAACCAGCTGCACTGTCAACTCCTGTGGTTTAAAAAGCAACACCTACTGGGGTTTTCCTCTCAGGTTAGAGAGTGCACACAATGCATTCTAGACAGTTTATCAAGTACAGATCAGGGTCTTGACAGCAGAGAGGATTAGACCCCGAAGGGTTTTCAGCCCTTTCCAGGCCGAGTGGCTGCTCTGTGCTCTACAACACATACTTTATTTTCCCTAAGCACGTAGAGCTTTGGGGTAGCTCCAACACTTATAAAAGCCCAGGAAATGGGTGATGTTCCCATTTCATCAAGAAGGAAATTGGAAATCAACCGAAGAGCTTATCCTTCCCCACCCGTGAGTGGACTCGAAGCTGGCATCTGAATCCAGTTCATTTAAATCCCTCCCTGCCTGCCTCTTTTCTCTTTTTGATTAAACCTAGGACCTTTAGTATGCTAGGCAAGCGTTTTACTACCAGCCTACATTCCCAGTCCCGATCCTCTTAAATCCCAAGGTCCACGCTTCTTTGTACGCCACAGGTATGTTAAGGCAGTGGGGAAATAGAGTAGGGCTCTATGATCAGGTGTGCACCTGCTATCAGCTATGTGCCTGCTATCCCGGGTTATGGAGGAGGGAAATGCCATTAGGGGGATGATGAATGCTGATATAGAGTGGTTATAAGCCTTTCTGGAGCATGATAGCAAATGACCGTACACGTGTGTACTTGTGTGTAACTTGTCTTAGAGTCAAGTAAAAAAAAAAGTCTTCATTTAGTGAAAATTTCACCCAGTCCAGTAGCAAGAGGCTCAGCTCAGCTGGGCCTGGGAGTTAGTTACTAAGTGATTTGTTCCCTGATGTGCTCCCTCCTCCTTGCCTCCCTCCTCCATGCCCTCCCTCCTCCATGCCTTCCCTCCTCCTTGCCTCCCTCCTCCATGCCCTCCCTCCTCCTTGCCTCCCTCCCCTTGCCTTCCTCCTCCATGCCCTCCCTCCTTCTTGCCTCCCTCCCCTTGCCTTCCTCCTCCATGCCCTCCCTCCTTTATGCCCTCCCTCCTCTATGCCTTCTCTCTTCCTTGCTCTCCCTCCTTCTTGCCCTCCTTCCTTTATGCCCTCTCTCCTTCTAGCCCTTCCTCCTCCTAACCCTCCCTCCTCCTAGCCCTCCCTCCTTCTTGCCCTCTCTCCACCGAGATCTCACTATGCCATTCTCTGAGATCATCTCTACCCTCTGCCTTCTACTATGGACCAGGATTTGGCCCACTCATCAGTTATATGTGGGTGAAAACAGTCACCAGCCCTGACCTGATATGGTTTTGTAGTTTCTTTAAAAACTTTATTATACTTACTTGGTGCCATGGTAAGTGAGTGTGTGGAAATCCCAGGGATTGAACTTGGGTCTTCAGGTTTGGCAGCAGGTACCTGCTAAGCTATCTCACTGGCCCACCTTTATAGTTTCTGTGTTTACTATTTCTGAGCTACTTCTATTATAGTCTGTGGTCTAAAATAGAATTCTGTATGTTTCAAAACAAATCCTCTAATGAGTGGCTGTTTGATTGTTCAGGTCTAGATCAAGTATTCCTCACAGTGCTTACAAATTATCACGTGTATCACTGTCCACTTAGAGTGCTGTAGAACCAGATCATCTGGGCAGTCAGGGGAGATGGGACAAGCTAATGGGGTGACTCAGTAAACAGAGCAGAAGGGCCGGGCAGTGATGACGCACACCTTTAATCCCAGCACTTGGTAGGCAGAGCCAGATGGATTTCTGAGTTCGAAGCCAGCCCGGTCTACAGAGTGAGTTCCAGGACAGCCAGGGCTACACAGAGAAACCTTGTTTCAACAAAACAAAACAAAACAAAACAAACAAACAAACAAAAACAGAGTGGAAGGAACTACAAGGAATAAAATGAAAGCCATCAGCATGCCTGCTTAGACTTATATTTATTTATTTTATTAAAATTGTTTCTAAATTTCTTGATTTCACCTGAGAGTGTTTTGTGTGGACATATGTATGCACTCTATATGTGTGCCTTGAGCCTGAGGGTATCTGCATAAGGCATCAGATGCCCTGGAATTAGAGTTAGAGGTGACTGCGGGTCACCATTTGGGTGCTGAACCAAGGACCCTTGTGAAGAATAAGAAGTGACTCAACCTATGAGCCACCTCTCCAGCCCCAACATTTAGACTTACATTGAATGACATGGCGACAGCGTTATGAACGCTGATGTTTTATAGCACTCTTTTATAAGGAGCTATTAAGAGTAACAGCTTACTTGTGAAGTTGAACGTGTAATAATATGACTCGGCTACTTAAAAGGTGTATGTCCTGGCTCGTGTTTACTGTGTGTTGAACAGACTCTGGGTACAGACCGTCATTTATTCTGTCACCAGTCACCTTTGTAGGGAGTCTATTCAGGTCACAAAATGAATATTAGTAAGGCTGGGGAGACGATGGCTTGCCTTGAAAGCAGGAGGTCCCGAGTTTGAGCCCTGGCACCTGGATGACAGAGCCAGGTCTGGTGGCATGTGCTCGTTAGCCCACGGATGGGGCGGTGGAGACGGGAGTCTCTCTAGGGCTTGCTGGCTAGATATCTTAGCCTCCCTGGCAAGATCCAGGTCAGTGAGGGATGCTGTTTCAAATGCCATTGATGGTGGCACCTGAAGAATGATACCCAAGGTTCCTCAGTAGCTTCTGCATGCATACATATACATGTGTACATACCCACATGTACACACACACACACATACACACACACACACACATATATGCATGCACACACCAATAATACAGTTTGACTAATCAACTAAAGCCATGCCCTTGATTAAAAAACAAAACAAAAAAAAAAAAACAGAAAATCTTACTGGTGTTTTCTGATGCCCAAGTGGCAAGTTCCAGGCTGTCCGACTATGTGACACTTGTCTGCATAGTCTTCCCCGTGGGTACCTGACAAAACGTAAAGACAAGACAATGCAATCAGGAATCATACCTGGACTTAGAGCTTAGAAACTATGTAGTCCAGACACCTCGTTTTAGAGATGAAGCTCTCTAACCAAGAGCAGTTAAGGAGGGATGCCGGGTTATTGGTGAGGCTGGAAACGGGTCTTCTAAAGCTCACATCTGGATGGTTGGTAGCCGCTCGGGGGCGTCTTGATGAAGAACTGACTTTGACTTATGGGGGAGCCCTTGCATTCCTCCTGTCAGAGCAGAAGCTAACGCAGTGGGCTTGAAAGGGAAGAAGGAAGAGAGTATCAGGGCCAGTGGAGAGCAGGATCTCTTTTTGACCGAGGCATCAGACAACTGAATGGGCCCACTCTATTGTTCTGTAATGCACATAGCCATTCACCCATGGACGTTAATTATCTGCTTCTCTGGGTGGTTCTTGGAGAGGTACTGAGGAGTGTGTAGAGAGAAAATTCTCTCTCTCTTTCCCTCTCTGTGTGTGTGTGTGTGTGTGTGTGTGTGCACATATATAAGTGTGTGCATGTGCAGAGGTCAGAGGTCAAACCAGATGAGTCCCTTTATCACTCCACACCTTGTTTTTTTTTTTTTTTTTTTTTTTTTTTTTTTTTTTTTTTTTGAGACAGGGTGTCTCACTGAAGCTCGCATACCATACACAGGGCAACAGATGTATCTACTGGCACTTGTGATTTCACAGTAGCCCCCAAAGACCTAATTTAACTGTATGGATCTTTCAACATGAACGCCAGAAAGAGGATCAGAAAGGAAGAGGCAGAGAGGGCAGACACACTTAGACAGGATGAAACGGCACTGGAGTCTAGAAAATCCTGAAGATCTGTGTGTCCGAATGGAGGGGCCACCAGGTAACGCAGTCCGAGATGCGACAGGAGCAGTGGATGTGGACCGAGGGAGATACTCACTGGAGGGCTAAACTGTGCCACCAAGTGTGACTGACACGGTTTCTTCCAGCCGTTCAGCTTAGTTTAGTATTTTGGACCCCACTGTTCATCTATATCCCTTAGCAACAGAGTTTCGTTTAATATTCTGAGTTCAGTAAGGAGGCAGAGAGCCAAACTGGCTCTGAGGCGCTTTCTGTGGACAAGTCCCCAGCTAACTTAATCAAGTGACCAAGAAGGATACTAACCTTTAGAGGGAGGGATTTGTTGAGGCTGCTGGGTATTGGAAGAGGTTTTTCTCTAACCAGCATTTGACGATTCAACTCATAGCAACCCTTGGCTGGCATTTCACCAATTTGCGCTTGCCCTCGTTCAACAGGGCATGCCTTGAGGTCCGATTATACGGCTTTCATTTATACGGGCACGTCTCCCACCCCGCTTTTTGTTTTTCGGTGAACTGACTTGACATTTCTGCTTGCCAAGAGCCCGGGAGTTTGCTGGTTCTCTGCTGTGTGCTTCCTCTATGAGGTCACACTGATGTTGCCTCATTTGAATGTCTGCCATCCGGGAGGTTTCGTGAAGCAGAAACTCAGTCTATGTGCTTTAGAGCTGGGGGCCTTTTTGGCTTTTTGAAATCCTTCTGACTGTGGGGAAAGGGAAGTTTCCCTAGAGAGTCTCTGGTTCTTTGTGCAGGATGGACCTAAGGGATGACAATCCAATGCAAAACCAGATGTAAGATGATCTCTTCCAGATTTCATAATGCATCGAAGATTAGTTTTTGGGTTACTGTTTTACAACTTGAAATTTCCAAAACTGGTATTCATAGCTTGGCTTACTTCTTAGCAACAAACTTAGCAACCCAGACCAAAAAGAAATTGACTAGTTGCCTGTATTTTTAAAGTTCATTTTTAGATTTATTTATTTCATGTGTCTGAGTATTGGCTGCGTGTATGTGTACATGTGTGTGTTCATGTATTTGGCATACATATATATTGGTACCATATTTCTATCTGGTGCTTATGGGCCTCAGAAGAGGGTATAGAAACTTTGTGGATGGCTATGAACCACCATCTAGGTGCTGAGAATTGAACCTGAGAATTGAACTCTCTGCAAGAGTAAGTGCTCTTTAACTGGACCTCTAAATCCAATGACTTCCTCAGGCCTTGGTATCCTCCTCTGTCACTGGGAGGTCTCTTTAGTCTCTGGTTCTAAAGAAATGCTTACTTGGGGAGGACACACGGAAGCCAAAATGCATAAAGATCATACTGGAATCCCATCTACATGCCAAGTGTTAGTGAATGAAATATGGTACCCATCACATCTCTCTTTCCTTCTGGTTTGACTGGAGGAAGTCACTTCTGTTTCTCTCATTTTTTTTTGTTGAAGTTTGGAAAAACATGAGCTACTTAGAATCACAGTCTACCTGTAACCTGGATTTATACACAACTGGATTTGGCTGGCTTTTAAAAACAGATAATATGTTATCTGTTTCCACTCTGCTGAGATAAAGGATAAACGTTGAATTTAATAGAAGCATGACATCTGTAATATAACCCAAGAAGTATGTGCGCGCGTGTGCGTGCGTGCCTGCGTATGTGTGTGTATGTGTGTATGTGTGTGTGTGTGTGTGTATGTGTGTATGTGTGTGTGTGTGTATGTGTGTGTGTGTGTGTGTGTGTATGTGTGTGTGTGTGTGTGTGTGAAGTCTTCAGAACAGGGCAGCATTTCTCCAGGAGTTGGTTTCTCTCTGATCTTCCTAAAGGTTAAAGAATTATGTTCTAAAATGTATTTCAGTCTTCGGAGTTGATTTCAGGGGAGTAACACAGATAGAAGCAGTGCCAACAGCCTTAGGTCCTGAGACAGCAAACAGCTCTTTAAAAGAAGCGAACCGCTGTCAGCCTTCCCTGTCCTTTCAGGGACTAAGCTTCCCAGAGGCAGTCGCAAATCAGCAGGCCTCATCCAGAGTCTGTCCCTCTTTCCTGGGGCTTCTGTCCGCCCACCTCCCCTAGATTCTCTTTTTCCAGGGTCTCTGCTTCTCTTTCATGTATGGAAGAAAAGGGTTAGGGTTAGGGTTAGGCTTAGGCTTAGGTTTAGGATAAGGATTAGGAGATAGGATTAGGGCTAGAGGGTTAGGATTAGGGTTAGAGAATATGGTTATGGTTAAGGTTAGGTTTAGTGGGTTAGGATTGGGATTAGGGTTAGGGTTATGGATTAGGGGTTAGAGTTAGGCTTCAGGGTCAAGAGTTAGGCTCTTAGAGTTGATGTTAGGGTTAGGGTTATGTTAGAGGTTAGGATTGGGATTAGGGGTTAGAGGGTTAGGCTGGGGGTTAGGGCGAGGCTTAGGGGATAGGGTTAATGTTAGAAGGCTAGGGTTAGAGGGTTAGGATTAGGGTTAGGGGTTATGGCTATGGTTAAGGTTTGGGAAAACTCACCTGCTGTCTCTAGTCTGTTCATTCTCATATGTGAACCTCTTGCCACAGGTATAGAATCCCCACCATCTTCTCTCTGCAATGTATATTTTATCATCATGAATTTATATATCATAAGATCCTTTGTGTAATTCTCAAGTATAGGATCCGGTCGTTTTTAGTGATGCATAAGGTCGTGTAAGCATCATTGCTATTGAGCTTCAAAATGTTTTGACCAGAGACAAAGGAGACCCTGTGCCTCTTGAGCAGGCATTTCCGTCTTCTTTCCTCCGTCTGGAAACCATGTATCTGCTTTCCCTTTCTTATGGGATTGCTTCTTCTCAACATTTTTATGAATGAAAATTCTATGACATGTTACCCTTTGCATCTGGCTTCTCTTAGCAAAAGGGTTTTAGGGTGTTCACATATGCTCAGGCATGGATCAACATTTCATTTCATTTGAAGGCTCCATAACATTCTCCTATATTGATAAACCACATTTCTTCTCTTTATATTTTCCGATAATCACCTGTTATTTAGAGAATTTTGGCAAAGGCAATTCATACATAAATTTACAGGAAATATATTATCAATTTTGCCTTAAAAGTTTGCTGTGTAATAGACCAAATATCAATCAATACTCTGCAATAACCAGTTTAATTGCTGTTTGAAACAAGGAATAAATGTCTTGTCAGGTTTTTAAGACTTTCTTTCCAAAATACTTTCATGATTTTATCCTACAATTCTTTATTAACACCACAACAGCTTCACAACAGGATGTTAAAACTTTACTTGGAGATGAAGAAAGATGAATCTACATTAATGTTCTTTTTTTTGCCAAAGAATTGCTGTAGGCACATTGAATAACAATAACTAAGCCAGGCAGTGGTGGCACACGCCTTTAATCCCAGCACATGGGAGGCAGAGGCAGGCGGATTTCTGAGTTCAAGGCCAGCTTGGTCTATAGTGTAAGTTCCAGAGAAACCCTATCTCGAAAAAACCAAAAACCAAAAACCAAAAACCAAACCAAACCAAAACAAAAACAATAACTAACATTTGATTAAAATTGATTACAAATGATGACAATTGATTACAGAAGCTTCCTCTACTTTCTGCAAAGCTCTTTGTCTCTTACCAGTTTGCATCCCCCTTGACAATATCTAACAAAAGTCTAAGTCCTTTTGTGGTGAGCTTAAAGGTGAGGTCTTACCATTAAGCAAACTACTGTTGTAAGTTGGGATGATGGTCTTTGAACCCCAGGGTTTCTCACAATGGAGATGACATGAGTTCTTTGGTGTTTTCTTTGTACTCTGTATGCCTAATCTATCTCTCTACCCCCACCCTATTCTCTTATGTGTGCCTGAGGGGGACAGTCAATAGGCTGTGGGATTCTGTTCTTCCATCCCACCATACTGGCACCTTTATCTCTCATTTTCCTGTTTCTACCTTCTTTATTCTCCATGGACTTATGACCTCTTCTACTCCCTCCTACCTCTCGACTCCCTCCTGTCCCCCATCCCCCTTCATCCCCGCCCCCATTTTGAGAAGAATCTTGTTGAGTAGTCCAGGTTGGCCTTACCCATGTGGTTTTCCCGTTTCTGCCTCCTAGTGCTGTGGATATGGCTGCGTGTGACCATGCCTGGCTGTCTCTCATTTTCCTTTACTGTTCTTTTTGTATCATTTGAATTCAGAAAACAGCATTCTCCTGAGTCCGCACCTCTTCTGGATAAAATAACTATATTTGCTATGAAGAACAGGAATGGGAAACTGAAGGGGTAGATGGTTCATAGATTAAAAGCACATATTGTTTTCCTGGAGGACTAGAACTTTGTTAGCATCTACATCTGGTAATCTATAATCTTTAGCGACTCCAGCTCAAGAGGATCCAACATCTTTTCACAGCCTCTTTTGGCCTACTGGGGCCATCCACAAATGTGTAGACACATGCAGCATGAGGACCATACTCATGAGGCACTTATACACACAAAATTCTTAAAGGAAATAGTATTTCTTCTCCTCCCCCTCCTCCTCCTCCCTCTCCCCCTCCTCCCCTCCCCCTTCTCCTCCTCCCCCTCCACTCCCCTCCTTCTCCTCCTCCTCCTCCTCCTCCTCCTCCTTCTTCTTCTTCTTCTTCTTCTTCTTCTTCTTCTTCTTCTTCTTCTTCTTCTTTTTCCTCCCCCTCCCCCCTCCTCCTCCTCTTCTTCATTTATTTATTTCATAAGAAAGCCATGTAATCAATACTGGTGGAATGGTTTACAGAGCTTTTATTTCTTTTAAATTTAGTTTTATTTTATGTGTGTGTGTGCTCTGCATTTATGTATGCATGTGCACTCTGTGCCTGGTGCTTGAAGAAGCCAAAAGAAGGTGTTGGAACCTCTAGAACTGTAATTATGGGCAGTTGTAAACCACCAAGTGGGGTGCTGGGAACTGACCATGGGTCCTCTCTCTGTAAGAACATCCCGTGCTTCTTGTTGCTGAGCCATCTCTTCAGCCTTCTGAGTGGTATTTCTTGAGCCATTATATTCACACTTCAGACATTGTTTAAGACCATGTAAGTAATGTCTTCTTACTTTGTTCTTTAAGCTAGCATAGAAAGTCTTGCATTTCACCGTGGTGTTTCCATGCATGCATGCTGTCATACTTTGTTCTTATCTCTCTCTCTTTCTCTTTGCTCCTCTTTCTCCTCCTCCCCTCCTCCCCCACCCCAACCTTTCATGTAAATATCATAATCTTCCAAATGGTTATTCCAAGGGTCCCTGTAAAGTGGGCAGTGGGAGGAGACTTAAGGCCCAGAAAGAGTAAGAAGTTACGCTGGGGCACAATCATTGAATAAGGCTTAATAGAGATGTGAACATCTGTACTTCTTAACCACTATGTCCAATTCTGCACCCCAGGCTAGCTCTCTCCTGGGCCTTACTGGGATGCTCTTGGCTGCTTCTCATACAGCAGCTGTATCCTCTCCTACATCTTCCATCTTGCCTCTGCCTTCCAAGTGCTGGGATTAAAGGCATGCGCCACCACTGTCCTAGATTTATTTTCTTTAATTTTCATTATAACATCTTAAAAATGTTTTTGTTCATACCTTTATATAGTGCGGTGTGTGTGGTGTTTGGTTTGGTGTGTATGTGTGTGTGTATGTGTGTGTGTGTGTGTGTGTGTGTGTGTGTAGATAGAGGATAACTTCCCAGAACCAGTACTATGTGGGTTCAGGGACTGAAAGTGAGTCATTAGGATTAATGGCAAGAGCCTTTACTCATTGACCCTATGATGTGTTTAGCATGAATTTCCTTGATGTATGCTGATTGGGTTTGCCCAGTACATAGAAGTCTATAGAAAAGTCTATTTGTTTTTTTTTTTTTTTTTTTTTTTTTTTTTTTTTTTTTTTTTTTTTTTTTTTTTTTTTTTTTTTTTTTTGGTTTTTTGAGACAGGGTTTCTCTGTATAGCCCTGGCTGTCCTGGAACTCACTCTGTAGACCAGGCTGGCCTCGAACTCAGAAATCCACCTGCCTCTGCCTCCCAAGTGCTGGGATTAAAGGCGTGCGCCACCACCGCCCGAGAAAAGTCTATTTGTAAGTGTATGTGTGTACATTTTTTTCTCTAAGATTGGTAAAATGTCCACAGTTCTATCACTAATTCTTATGTGACATTGGGCTCCTTGCTCTCTTGTCTGTGACTCCTGAGCACAACCAATTCTTTTTCTTTCTTTCTCTACATGTCTCACGTGTCCCTAAGAATTTGCTCTTTATTTGCTTTTTCTCCCACCTTGTTCTTTTCAGGTGAAATAATTTCTATTAACTATCATCAGATTCACCATGTCTTGCCCTTTGCCTTCTCTATCACACTACCGAGACCTCGAGCGGTGTTTCAGGAACATGTTTGTTTCCTGTGCTGATTCTAAAGTTTCTATGCTTCTCCAACATTATGCTGAGACGCTTTTTTCCTGCTGCGTGTCTAACACATACCCACTTGCTTGCTGAGTGTCTACTTGTTAGCTGCTGTACTCCTAACATCCATGGCGTCTCACTATTGAGATGCTATCTTGAAATTCGGACATATTTCTCTTTCATGTTCCAAGAATGAAGTTTGACTGAAACCTGGGCATTCTATATATTATAAGACTGGTTCCTAGCCGGGTGCACGCCTTTAATCCCAGCACTTGGGAGGCAGAGACAGAAGGATTTCTGAGTTTGAGGCCAGCCTGGTCAACAGAGTGAGTTCCAGGACAGCCAGGGCTACAACAAAGAAACCCTGTCTCGAAAAACAAACAAACAAACAAACAAACAAACCAACCCCAAACCAAACCAAACCAAAAGACTGGTTCCTTTCTTTAAAGAAAAAAAAAATGATTGATTATTTACTACTTATAGTGTCTGTGTGTAAGGGGTGTCTGAAGAGGTAAAAGAGGGTTTCAGAGATCCCCTAGGGTAAGAGCTATGAGAGTTTGTGAGCCATTCTACAAGGGTGCTGGGAGCTGAACTCTGGTCTTAGGGGAGAGGGGTGGTGGGAGCAAGTATTCTTAACTACTGAGCCATCTCCCCAGCTCCAAGAGTCGTGCTTCTTTGAATGTTGTATTTTGTTTGTTTGTTAGTTTGTTTTTTGAGACAGGGTTTCTCTGTATAGCCCTGGCTGTCCTGGAACTCACTCTGTAGACCAGGCTGGCCTCGAACTCAGAAATCCGCCTGCCTCTGCCTCCCAAGTGCTGGGATTAAAGGCATGTGCCACCACTCCCTGACCTGAATGTTTTATTTTTGATGGCCTCTTCTATCTCTGGGGTGTGTGTGTGTGTGTGTGTGTGTGTGTGTGTGTGTGTGTGTGCGTGCGCGCGCGTGTGCGCGTGCGCACACACACTTTTTCTCAGCTTGACACACAGTAGAATTAACTGGGCAGAGGCAACCTCAAATGAGCATCTCTTTCAGATAACCCTGTGGGTCTGTCTATGGGGGCATTTTCTTGATTAGTGATTGATGAGGAGGGTCCAGCTCCCTGTGAGTGGTGCCACCCCTGGGCAGGTGGCTCTGGGTTGCCTAAGAAAGCAAGCTGAGCAAGCCATGAAGAAGGAGCCAGCAAGTAGCATTTCTCTATCATCTCTGCTTCAGTTTCTGCCTCCACGGTCCTGCCTGAATCCCTGCCTTGATTTCCCTCAGTGATGGACTGGTACCTGGACGTAGAGTATGAAGTAAACTTTTTCCTTTCATAAGTTGCTTTTGGTTAATTTCTTTTCACAGGAAAAGGCAAACCAAGACAGGAGGTAGAAGTGGGTATTTCCTTCCTACTGCTAGGTGAGGGTCAAAAGTACGGATTTTCCCCTTGGCTTTACTAATATACAGAAACAACACTCAGTATCTGTTACTGCTGAGTGACATTTGTCCAGACTCCCTAATAGCTTTTACCTGATACCTCCGAGGTTTAGAGGGGCACCTGGTTGCTATGTCCAACATAGTCTTTATGGGGCTATTGAGGAAATGGCCCTGCGGCCACTTGTGAAGAAGCGTGGCTTCACGTGACCTGGTGTAGCACAATCGTTAGTGGAAGAGGAAGTGACCCTTTAAAAAATTTAATAACTTCTTTGGGTTGTGCTGACTGTCCTTATTGGAAGTCCACTTAGTTATTTTGTTGATAGAACACTCTGATTTTTCTATCTGTTTGATTACTTCTTCATGGCTTCCCCGTCCACTTCTCAAATGTGGACTTTTTCCAGAAAGGGTTTTCCCTTGAGGCAGGACTTTGCCCAGGAGCACATCACTGAATCGGGTCCTCTGAGCGATACCATCACGTGACTGCTAGAGCTGTCCCCTGAGATCCTCCCTCTCCTTGAAACTCTAGGCCCGCAGTCTTACTCCTCGAGTAACATGTATGCCCTGCCTCTGACACCACTCTTCGCTGCTCCAGCACATGTGTGTTTCCTGGGACCGGAAGCTCCAACACATGTGTGTTTCCTCGTCCCTTCCGGTCCCTTCCGGTCCCTTCCTGTTCTGCTTTGTCATCTGTTTCTTAAGCTCTCTCCATAATGATGTCATCCTTCTAAGCCTGTGCACATTAAGCCATCCGGTGCCTTACTCGGCCTCATTCATCTTTCCCTACCCAGGGTTGTATTGAGGATAAAAATCACACATTAACTATGCTTTCGCTACTTGTACAAGCCGTGCAACCTTGAAAGCTTCATTAAATCCAGCTTCCCTTTCTGTGAATTGGCAATGAAGATAATAGCAACTACAGAGCCTTGATTCAAGGATAGGATGAGGTCCCTTGTGTGCGCCATCCATGTGTCCTTGAGACCTTGTGAAGACTCAATGATGGCAGCTCTGGAGGCGTCTACTCATGCACGACACTTTTCCCTGTCCTATTGTCTAATCCCGACCTTGGGGTTTCCTAGCTTGGTTTGCTGAGGTGTCCCCTTGTCTCCTCTCTAAAGCATCCAGTTTATATGCTGCTCACTTTCTGCTCTCTAACTTGCACTGTTAATGTATTTTGTGTCTTTCTTTGAAAAGGCTTATTTTTATTTTATGTGCATAACTGATTACCTGCTCAAGTGCATGCATACCACAAGCATGCATACCACAAGCATGCAGGGCCGTGCCTTTGGAGGCCAGAAGAGGACACTGGATTCCCTGGAATTGTGGTTAACAACTGTTGTAAGCAGCATGAGGTGGGTGCCAGGAGTTGAACCCCCATTCTCTGCTATAGCAGCTAGTGTTCTTAATGGCTGAGCCATCTCTCCAGACCTCTTCTTTTTTAAAAAAAATTTCACACACACACACACACATCCTCCTTATATTTTTGCTTAATCCTTGAATGATAGTTCTCTCTTTCCTTTAGATTTTGCACATCTATCTGGTTGTAGCTTAAGTGACAGTGTTCTGAATCGGCTCCCCATGTCCTACTGTTTCCATTTTTGCATTTACTTAGAGCTGGATTCACGGAAGCATAGACTGAGGCGACATAAGGTTCCATTTCCTTCTTCCCTCCTGGCCAGGTTCTGTATGCTTACCCACCTACCTGTGTCAGTATCAGAGCCTGCTTCCTCTATAGCATGTCGATCTCTGAAATTTGTCTTCTCTTTTGCATTCTTCACCTCTCAGTTGAACCAAGTCTGAGTGCTTAACCCTGGGAGGCTCTGAGATAAGAATTGAAGAACCACAGAACCACGTTTGTGAACTTGCTCTTGAGACCCAGGGAAGCCAGACCCTTCCTTGGCTTACCTTAATTTGGAGTAAGACTTCACTTGTTCCTGGAGGTCACAATGGGTTGGGGAGGGGGCAGAGAGTGCAGAGACATCAGACATCAGAGTAGCCCGCAGGAGCAATACCAAGAAAGTAGTAGTTGGGGCTGCTGGGAGCAGGGCATATGAAAACTTCATTAGGGGACTGGCAAGATGGATCCAGTAGGTAAAGGCTCTTGCTCCTGAATCTGTCAGGATGAATTTGATTCCCAGGACCCATCCACAAGGTGGAAGAAGAGGACTGACTCATCCAAGTTGTGCGCTGATCTCCCTCCCTCCCTCTCTCCCTCTATTTCTCTATTTCTCTCTCTCTCTCTCTCTCTCTCTCTCTCTCTCTGTCTCACACACACACACACACACACACATACACACGAGAGAGAGAGAGAGAGAGAGAGAGAGAGAGAGAGAGAGAGAGAGAGAGAGAATGCTTCATAAGGGAAATGTCATTTGAGGTGGGACTTGGAGCTTGGATGATGAGGGATGGGAGTTCATCAACAAGGGGGATGCATTTTTAAACTAATTAATTATTTAATTACATCCCAAATGCTGCCTCCCAGTACCCTCTAGAAGAGTTTGTGGAAGGGAATGCATTTTAATCTGAGTGAAGAGCTTGGGAATAGCAAAGGAGAGAGACATGTCCTATAGGCTTTACAAACTCCTTGGGGTTGTGGGGAGATGGATCTGTGGGGGACTGCCCTGAGTACATCGAAGGAGGAGTTGTTCTGGGGACATGACAAAGGCTCATATCAGTTTTTTGGGCTAGAAAGCCCAAAGCATCTTGCAACACCCAGTCCCACTTACTTCTGCATACAAAGTCTTAGGAGAGCTGGTCCTAAGTTACTTTTTAATTCTGTCTTCTAGATTTGTCTTTCTGAGCTATTGAGCTACAATTTAGTTACTTTCAGTTTTTTTTTTTTGTTCCCTTCTATCTCTGTGATTTTCTGATATAAATTGTGAATGGAGAAGCTGAATAGTGTTGTGAGATTTTTTTTATTTTTTATTTTTTTAGTTTTTCGAGTCAGGGTTTCTCTGTATAACCCTGGCTGTCCTGGACTCACTCTGTAGACCAGGCTGGCCTCGAACTCAGAAATCTGCCTGTCTCTGCCTCCCAAGTGCTGGAATTAAAGGCGTGCACCACGACTGCCCGGCTGTGCCATGAGATTTTTGTGACAGCTCATTTGGACATCTTTGCACCCAGCAGGGTCCTGATTGACGTTGTGGTGTTCAGAATGATTCCTGGGCCAATGAAAGCCCCCTTTGAGAGACTAGAGAAAATGAGCTTTTCTGAGTTGTGGGGGCGGGGCATTCTAGCCCCAGAGGTAGAATGAAGGTGGGAAGCATGCAGACTTAAGGGGTCTGGTGCAGATCTCACTGCCATCATGGTGGATGCACAGTGCCCCTGCAGGAGACATGGGATGTCACCACACCAGAAATGCTTTCAAGAGAGCTTCTCCAGACCAGATGGAGGTACTGTCATCTTGTCAGGTACTAAAATACTGTGGTCCCTCCCAGCATTCCACCATTGGCGGCTGATTTTGACTTTACCACTGGGTCGTTCCAGGTTCATGCTCTCCCTCAAAGGACGGGGGGAAGTACATATCCAGAATGTTAGACTCTATAATAAGTGGCAGGCTGTCTACCTCAAAAAGTGGGAGAATTTCCCAAACACAGAAGGGGACTCCCATGCCCAGTTCAGCAGTCACAAAGCCGTCTGTCCTGTGTCTGCCACCAGCTCTCTTTCTCTGGAGTCTCTTGGGAGAGCCGAAGTACCTGTGCATGGGGAAAAGATTTTGCCAGCTTCCTGAAACAGAGGAGGGAAACTTGACTCAGGAAAGTCAGGCAGCGGAGAGAAAATCTCTTCGAGCTTAGGTTACTTACTGACCTCAAAAGCAAAAGGGCTGGCTCAGCCTTAGCTGGGTCTGTCAGTGAGCTAATTCTGGCTCACTAAGCAAAAGTGAAAATGGAGTGTGGATCCCATTGCCTTGATTTGTGAGCAGTGTGCAGAGACTATGGGGAAAAATCCTATGGGCATATTTGCTCAGTGTTACAAACCAGTTGAAGCAGAGCCATGCTTGCCCTCCCTCTGTGTATCAATCTATGTGTCTATGTATCTATGTATCTATCTATGCATCCATGTATGTATGTATCTATCTATGTATCTATCTATGTATCTATGTATGTATCTATGTATGTATGTATCTATCTATCTATGTATCTATGTATGTATGTATGTATGTATCTGTGTATGTATCTATGTATCTGTGTATGTATCTATGTATGTATCTATCTCTGTATCTATTTATGTACCCATCTCTGTATCTATGTATCTATCTATGTATCTATCTATGTATGTATCTATCTATGTATGTATCTATATTTATCTGCTGAAGAGAGGTGAGGTCTGCTCTGCTCTGATTGAAAGCAGACTGTTTGGGAGTTGCATAACTCCGAGGTGGTCACCCAAGGTTAGGACCCTGTCTTTTGGTTCTCTCGTTCAATGTTTTGTTCTCATTGGACCATGCGTACTTCCCCACAAACATCCCCTTGCCTTTATGTAATAAATAAATGGTGCCTGAAACCTGAGCCATAAGGGATGCTAAAAGAGCTTCTGCTGCTATTGGGGCTGATGGGATGGACACTCGGCCTTTCTTCTTGGGAATGGCTATTTGGATGAGTGAGTGACATTTTGTGTTTTTATAAGAAGTAAATCTGCTCAAGGCTTCCCTTCTGTATTTTGAAGAATTGATACGATTGGTTTTACTTATTAATATATTGATATTAGGTTTAGTTCAGATTTATTTCATATTGTTAAGAGAACCACGTCACATTGCATAGGAAATGCCATGGGTATCTATACACCTAAGGAATTTAGAGTTTAAGCCAGGAAAAAAAAACATTCTTTTTTTCTCCCTTGCAAGAAAGGTATTTTGGGTCCAGAGCATGCTGCTCTGCCAGCTGCTCCTCCTTGGCTCTTATATTTACTGTCATTGCTTTCATCTCTGTTGGTGATTAACAGAAACTGGGGTGCAGGAGGTGCAATTATCACTTTAAGAATATCAGGGTTATATAAGCTGGCCAATAATTGGCAATTGGCTACTAAACGACAGGCCAAAGCATTCTCTTAAGGACCAAGAGTGCCAGTCCGAGGAGATAGCCTTGATTTACTTTA
>NW_022196911.1:106699775-106709369 GCF_008632895.1 Mastomys coucha
ACACATGAGAAACCTGAACTTAGGCTAAATTTGGAGAGACTGAGTTGCTGGATTCACACTCCCATAACATGGGCTAAGTCAACGGCAGCAGGGCTGATGGGGCTGAGCCATCTTCTGGACCTCAGTTTCTCCAGTGAGGCCTCACTCCAGTTGTTATGTGTCTGAGTCTTCAGCTGGATTACCTCTTGATTCCTTCATGACTAAACCATTAGGAACTTGTCCTTTCCATCTTTGACAGAGGAGCAAACTGCAGCTGGTGGGGGCGGGGTGGGGGTGGGCTTTGAGGAATTTTCTTGCAGATCCAGAGCTAGCTAATTGTAGAATGGGCACAAGCTTAGGTCATGGAGACATGTCGCCTTTGACTATCTACTGTTCTTATTCATCAGCTTAGATTTTACCCATTTCCTCGAAGACACCAACACACTTATGAACCTCTCCACCCTTACCCGCCTCCACCCCCATCCATTCTGCCACAGTTACAGCATTTGGTATTTAGTGGGGAAGCGGTGCTTCACAAACACAATTGGGGGACTTCCCAAGGACATTTTCCTTGGAGATACTGAACTGTGTAATTCTCTGAAGCACTCATCAATGCGATCCTTGTAGCAGGTGTGAGGACATCGAGTGACACATGTAACTTCTACTATACTCTTTGTTTCCTACCTAGAAAGGGGTCACATGGGAAGACAGGTTTTGGGAAGTGGAATTTTTATCATGGAAGGCAGTGTAAAGGGGCAGGTGCTAAAAGACGTAGGAGGTGAGCAGCGGGTGAGAACAGTGGGTAAGATAAAGCCGTGGGGTTTGCTCAGCCACTCCTGAAGAGTGAGCATCCTGGCTTTAAAGGGGAAGACTGTGAATACCGGGGGACACCTTGCACAAGGCTCCCAGGTGAAGGCTGAAATGGAGCCTATGTCAAAGCTAGAAATGACCAGAATTAGCAGATGATAGAGGTCGCTTGGCTGGCCAGCCTGTTTCAAACCCAGATCGAGGCTGCATCTGGGGGCAGCACAGAGGATGGAGGACAGGTGACTCCTGGGGCAGGGACACAGAATGGAGTCTCCACCAGCTGCCCTTGGGGTTGCGACACTGTAGCTTCCACACATCTTGCTGTCTCCAACTTCTAGCCCCAAGTCTCCCTATTTTTCCTTTCAAATCAAGTAGGGACTCCTTTACCTCAGCCTGTTGGGCAAACAGCCCAATGGAATTGTTTTTAAACTCAAATTTAGCTCTCTAAACTCCAAGGCTTTGTGGAAGTCATTCACTTTTTGTGATACTCTTTCTAAATTACTTCAGAAATAATGTTTTCCCCCTCCTTCCCCTCCCGTGGGTATATGGTGTGCATGAATGTATATACGAATGCTTACATGTGTGTGCACTTGTGTGTGCCTATGCAGGCCTGAAGAGGATGGTAGGTATTATCCTTGATGGCTCCCCCACTTCATTCATTGAGGCAGGGTCTCTCAATTAAACCCAGAGCAGGCCCACACAGCTAGTTCTGTTGATCAGCTTTGCTGTCTCTTCCCAAGCTAGACTCACAGGCAGGCAGGCTACCGGGACCATTCAGCGTCTTATTGGGCTCTGGGTAGTCTCTGAGCTAGAGGCTCCATGGAAATGCTTTAACCATTGAGCCATCTTCTTGGCCCAAGACCCTTTATTATTTTGCTGGTCCACAGTGCCCAGAGACCCTGCTAGAGGTTGATGACAAACAAACAGGCCTTTCTGTTCCCAGACTGGACTTGGGTGTCTGTCCTATCGCCACAGATCTCCTTGTACCAGTTAGAATGGCTACCCGGTCCACCCTGCCACCCTGGACCCGCACCAGCTTACACTTTGCCCTTCCTAGTATTGCCTTTCTACACTTCTGTCTCAGCTGGAGCTCACTCAGGACCTTTGTGAGTAACATTTGTAGCCAACCTCAGGAGATGAGAAGATCCTTTCTTCTGGGGCGAGCTGGTGGTCTGCAGGGCTGGGTGTTCTCTGGGTGCCTGCCCTCATCTAGACTCTTCAGACTGTGGTACGGAGGGGCTGTTTACACAGCTAGGGGCCTGGGCCTTGTCCTCCTATTTTCTTCAGGTGTATCATGCACATTGATCATATCCACCCCTCACTTCTCTCTTTTCTCCCTTCTTGTTCTACACATCTTTGTTTTTCGAAGGAGAAGCAAGCCTGGTTGGCATTTCCCAGATGCCTCTGGTGGCACATGCTGTATCTGGACTTATTTTAAAGATGCAGGAATTTACAGGTAGGAGGTACCCAGTGTGCTCATTTGGCTTGAGTTGAAGCCTATTAAGTTCCTGGCCTGACGTGGAGGTGGAGTCATTAGCATTTAAGAAGGTTGCTTTCCAGAATGTCTGGCTGGGAGTTAAGAAGGGGTGTGTGTGTGTGTGTGTGTGTGTGTGTGTGTGTGTGTGTGTAACCTGTGCCTTCTCCCACTGCTGCAGAAACGCTCTTCTTCCTGTGCCTCTCTGTCCAGGAGGGGCCCTTGGATGCCTCAGGCATCCCTCCAGTCTTGCCTCTGGAGCGATATTCTAGAAATGGAGCCTGGTAGCTCAAGCCTGTATGTGTAAAAGATACATCTGCATCCCATGACAAAAGTGAGGATGCCACAGGCCGGCCGATCTGGGCCTCCCTCAACCCGTGGGAGAAACGGGGATCCTAGTCAGGTCGACAAGGCATAGGCGAAGAAATGATGGCAGAGACGACACATGAAGTATAGGATCTGAATGTATTTCTTAAAAATGGCATCAGACTTTTACAGTGATTGTAAAAGAGAGATGGTAAATCTGGCAGCTCAGCAGTTAAGGTACATCTGAGGCTACCTAAAACATAGTGGGTCTAAAGCAGCAGCTATCTCCTCTAGACTGGTGCTGCATCCCCCAGGCCCAAGCACTCTGGGCCCCGGGGGACTGCGGATTGCATGAGTCTGAGTCCTAGCCCATCTAAGTTCTAGTGCGAGTTCTGCATGCGATTCCAAGTCCTTCTCCTTCCGCACCAAGTGAAAAGCAGGCTTATGTAGCATACAGCAAGCAGGGCAGATGACAAGAGTCACGTAGGCAGGTGACACATCAAGGTCAGTGATCTTACTGACCAAGATCACGTATCCAGTTGTGAAGCCGGAGGAAGAGCAATGGTGCCCCTCCCTGCTGGGGCTAATTTGGTATTCCTATACTCATTCTATGGTTTTGCTGGAGGCAATGACTAGGGTTCTGACCTAACACTTCTAGCTAATGTCCTTGAGTGGAAGCCCTTCATTACTCTCTAGTATGCAAAACATTTCTAACTATTGTGAACTATCTATTAGCCTAAGGAATGTGCTAGACCTCTGTTGCTAGCTCTGGCAAGGCAGATAGATTCCTTGAGAGAAATTCTAAGTTATGGACAGCTTGGTATTAAACTAGGATAGGTTGGTAACATTGTATTAGCCAGGAAACAATGCCCAATCTAGCCATTTACGAATCATTTTTGGGGGTACGGTACCTTTATGCCTAATTATGAGGGCGTGTTGACGATTGGAAAGACTGAACTGGAACACGTCTGAGTTAGGAGATACCAGCGACTGTCTGAATCTCCAGGAGGCACAGAACTCCTTTTGGATCCTTATTGCCTCTAATCCTTAATTAGGATTTTATCCCCGATATTTTGGATGTGACTGGAGTAGTGTGGACGAGTGCATGGCATGAGGAGGTAAGACCAATTAAAAAAACAGTATGGCTAGGACACTGGACACCTTGTGTGTCTGTGTGTGTGTGTGTGTGTGTGTGTGTGTGTGTGATCATGTGTGCATGTATGTGTCACATGTGTACACACGTGGATGGAGGCAGAAAGTTGATACTGAGTGTCTCCCTCCACTCCATTGCTCTCCACTTTTCTCATGAACCTGCAGCTCACCAATCTAGCTAGCCAGTTTGTCCCTGGATTCCTCTATCTGCAAGTTCTGGGGCTATTGGTGGGTTGCTGGGTCTCCCTACTTTTATGTGGGTAGTGGGGCTCCAAACTCCATTCTTCTCTCTTGTGAGGCAAGCAGGTTAGTTATTGAGCCATCTCTCTAGGTTTGAGACATTTCTTTAGTCATGTCTTTGTAGTTGTTATTATTGTTGTTATAGGTATGTGTATGGTGTGCATGCATGTTCATGTGTGTGTGTGAACATGTATATATGTTCATGCACATATTTGCGTGTGCATGAAGAGGCCTGAGGTTCATGTTAGGAATCGTTTTCATTTTGTCTTCCAGTGTATTCTTTGAGCCAAGGTCTCTAAATCAAACCCGGAGATGACAAACAGGGCCAGTCTACTGAGCCACCTTGCCCTGGAGATCCCATTTCCACCTTCTAAGACTAGAATTACAAGTGAAAGGCACGCCAAGTCCACTCAGCATTTACATAGGTTCTGGGGACTTGAACTCTGCTCCTCTGGCTTGTGTGGTAAGCATTTTAAGAGCTGAGTCACCTTTCCCGAGACTAGAGTTACAGATGATTGTGAGCTGTTACGTGTGTGCTGGGAATCTAAACGAAGTCTTGTTGAAGAACAGCCAGTGCTCTTAGATACTGAGCCATCTCTCCAGCACTCCACAGACATATGTAAAAAAACAAAATCCAAGGCAGATTCTAGATATAGGAACAAGAGTACTTATGGTCAAGATGATGGAATTTTAATACAAGGCTGTGGGGACACAATGCTGGAAAAGACTTTGTACGCACGTGGTTATGGAGGGAAGAGGACTCCATTTAACCTTTGAGGGAAATGGGCAGGGGTAAGTCCTGAGTTTCAGAGAGCCTCTTAGGAGCCGACTCCAGAGCGTTGAGTAGGTCTGCACCAGTCGGACTAAAGCCCGTGGGAAACAATGTAACAATGTAACGATAAGGACAAGAGACTCTGGATTCCCTCTATCTGCTGGCATTGGAGAACTGCAAGAAGAGTCTGTCCTGGCTGAAGAGAGAACAATGGCAGGGGCCTGGCAGCAGCATGCTGATGCTGGCTCACGGCTGGTTCTTGGGAGTCAGTTATTAGATAGCCAGTAATGTTGTAAGCTGGTAGTTAAACCATTGGCAGCTTGAATGTACAATGAAGGCAATATTCACATCCTGGCAATCGGCAGATTCTACATTCAGTGCAGTCTCACCTCCTCCTCAGAGGGGAGGCATGGCATGCATGGCCATCACAGTATGAAATGCTATCCCTAGGGCCTCTCCCGGTAGGTGATAGACAGTGAGCACAGAATGGCTGGTAAGAAACATGGACAGGTTTGCAAATAAGGAAGCCACCTCTGTGTTCTGGGCCTTGCTTTTCAGAAAACAGACCCCAGTGAGGGAGATGAGCTAGCAGGAGGTTTAGCTAAGGGGGGGGGGGGTGTTGTTTTTGTTTTTGTTTTTGTTTTTTGAGACTAGAATCTGAAGGGCTGCTGAGGAAGCAGTTTGGGGCTGGACAAGGGGTCGAACGATGATGCAGCCGTGACAAATCTCTCCAGAAAGCTCCACAGCCCATCAGAGTCCCATTCAAAGATACAGAGCCCAGTATTGCACACCGGCTACCCTTGTGGGGGAGGGATAGTGAAATGAAGGTGAAGTCTCTCTCTCCCACCAGGGTTACTGGAGGAGCCTCAGTATCTAGAAGAGAGAATTGTCAGGTTAAAGGATATCCTTGGCGTGGGGGAGAATTATCCCCACATCTGCTATGTGTGAGGAGATATGAGACCCTTGGGTATAATAAGCTGTGATGAAGGTAAAGGCCAGAGCTCCGAGGCCATGGTGGTGGGGATTCAGAAGGCTTGGGAGGTAGAACTGTGGAAGAGAGAGTCAGCGTTTGGACTAGTTTTCGGATTGCAGTGGCTCTCAACTGAGAGTACAGGGTTGCCCCCAGGGGATATTAGGCAATGTCTGGAGACTTGACGGGGAGTTTCGTTCCTATTAGTTAAGCTACGGGGGGAGGGGAAGTCATTTTTGTTCAGTGGTCCAGCCTTTGGGAAGTTGCCCACACCACTGTAAATAAACCTCCACCCACGCTCATGTCAACAATCCTAAATACACTCAGTGGGTTCCAAACAATCAAAACCAAAGAAGAAAAGGATCTGAAAGTAGGAGGGGCCTTGTGGAGGAGGAGGAAGAGGAGGAAGAAGAGTGGTTTAGAGGGAGTGAGGGCGAGAGGTGATTGGGATGAAACCTACTTAAGGACATTAAATCCGTGTACTGTCAAACAGCTTTTTAAAAGTTTAAATGTCGGCCGGGCAGTGGTGGCACATGCCTTTAATCCCAGCACTTGGGAGGCAGAGGCAGGTGGATTTCTGGGTTGGAGGCCTACAGAGTGAGTTCCAGGACAGCCATGGCTACACAGGAAAATCCTGTCTTGAAAAACAAAACAAAACAAAAAACAAAAACAAAACGAAACAAAACAAAAATTAAAAAAAAGTTTAAATGTCCTCATTGAGTGCAATCAAGTAACTTTGTGTATGTGTGTTTGTGTGTGCATGCACACGTAAAATTAAGAAATGATGTTTTGGAAGTAGATAAAAGCAGACAAGTAAGAGGGGGTAGTTCTGAACTCCCTTCCCACTAGGGCAGAATTTTTCAAGAAACAGAAGTAAAAGGATAAATTTAAAAGACACCACTAGGGCTGAGGTCTTAGTCAGTGTCTAGTGAGTGCTTAGCATACAGAAAGTCCCTGGTGCACCACTCTGCGGCCCCAAATGAGTAGACAAGACACTGTTGAAAAAGCTTTAGCAGGGTAGGGAAGCAGAGGAAGACAGGGAAATGAAATTTGGTAATCCCAAAAGGCGAACGGGACGCTGGAATTTAGGTCCCCAGGAAGCACTGTGCACAAAGCACATGCTGACCACTTCTTAACGAACGAATGCAGTTTATGCTGCCTTTCCTTCTGAGGAAAGCTGGTTATTTCAGAGTGATAGGCTTCAGTCAGAGGCACTGAGATGTCCCGGGCCTCCTTGAGTCCCTGTGAATGTCACTGTGTGGAGATGTTTGGCAGGGGCCGAGGCACAGACGTCTGGGATGGAGACCAGTGCAATAATTGCTTGACCAGAAACTGCACGTATCACGCTAGAAGTGACCGGACAACCTTTTCTCTACAGGACTGCATAGGAAATGCTGCAGGCTTTGGAGGCCAGAGGATCTGGGCCGCACATTCCTATGCTGTAGTGTGAGAGCTGGCTGATGACCTGCAAGTGAATTTGACAGCTTTATTCCAATACATCTTTACTTTGCAAAAGAAGGATGCTGGATTTGCTTCCCAGTGGTGCTTTGGCTAAGCCTGGGCCAAAGTCATGATAAAAAGAGGATACAGCTGTGGGAGGTGTGCAGACAGAGGTGGAAATCCAGGGTAAAGTTTATATAGTTTAAGGAGGTCAGACTCAACACCTCCCTGTCTCATGTTCTGTCCATGTCTTACCTGTCTTTACCGATCAGAAATGCCTGTATTACGTGTGCTGCTGGCTCTTTTTATGTCACCTTGATACCAGCTAGTCATTGTAAAGGAGGGAGCCTCTAATGAGAAAAGGCCTCCCTGAGATTTGGCTGTAGGCCAGCCTGTAGGGCATTTTCTTAATTAGTGATTGATGTGGGTTGGGCTTCCCCTGGAATGGCAGTCCTGTGTTCTTTCTACAAGAAAGCAGGCTGAACAAGCCATGAGGAACAAACCAGAAATCAGCACTCCTCCACAGCCTCTGCATCAGCTCTTTGAATTCCTTGTCTTGGCTTTACCTTGATGATGGACTGTGATGTCCAAATAAATCCTTCCCTCTTCAGGTTGGTTTGCTCGGTCGTAGTGTTTCATCCCTGCAACAGTAACACTAAGACAATATGTACAATGAAATTATTCGTTTATTTTTGCATAGAAGCATTTTGCCTGCCTGTGTGTATGTTGTATCATGTGCATTCCTGGTAACCACAGAGGCCAGAAGAGAATGCTTAATTTCTTGGAATTCCAGTTACAGGTGCTCGTGAGCTGCTAGGAATTGAACCTGGGTCCTTTGCAAGAGTAGCCAGGGCCCTGAACCACTGAGCCATTACTCTAGCCTCTATATTTGCATTTCTATGTATATAGTTATACAATTGAATTGCTTATTATTGGTTGATAATTGATTTCCTATTGTTTTGAGAGTGTTAGGCAGTAGAGAGAATCTTTCCTCATCTCTCTTATGTCTATAAATACAATTAGTTATTTTTCTCCTGGGTATAGCTCTTAGTGACATTTTCAATTATTTGACTTTGACCTTGGGTCAGTTCTCAACCTTGACTGTGCATTACAGTTGCCCGGGGGAAATTTTAGATCTCAGAATGCCCAGACCCACGTGAGGCTATTAATCAGAGCTCCGGGGACCAGCCCAGGCATCATTATGCTTTAAAGCTCCCTGGGGTATCAGGGGTGATGGGGGTGGGGTTTCTCTGTGTAGCCAAAGTTGATAGTCACTTCCTGGTATTTAAAGAAGACAAAAAGACATTTTTTAAAAACACTTTCTTTAGCTGTTGAAGTAAAGAAGGGAATTCTGTGTAGGTCATGGTTAGGGCCCCACAGTTATAGAAATGAAAACGCGATATTGTCAGTCTTAGGGGTTCTGTTCAGGCATTCTTATTTCTTAGAGACAAAATTGAACCTTTTTTTTTCTTGTGGTCTGGCAGAGTCAATAAAAGAAATATGGGGAAGCTTTTGCGACATGGCTGATATTTCTCTGTTTCTAGCCAGAAGCACTTTCCCATCGCCAAGCCTGTGCACGACAGCCTCTGAGGCTGGCAAAAGCATCCGGGTTCCCGTGGTTAACCTGTTACTCACAGACGCCAGCTTTGTCAGAGGAAATGATCGGGACAGATGGGCCCCTCGAGGAGAGAGGGCCCCTTCCAGTGTTCCAGGCTCCTGCCTGTCTGTTGAGCTTTCTTAAGAAGCAAGCTCCTAGCTGATAAGCTCAAGGGGGATTTCTGTTCAGGGTAAAATACAAATGCCAGGGAGCATTTATAAAAATAAATTGATTTATGAGATAAATTGAAATTATTTGAAAAGATGGTGGGAGGTTCCATTCTGTGAGTGGGATAGCTTTACAGGGATCCTCACTGCGGTGTGTGGAGTGCTCTTTCGGCAAGGCGAAAGACAGCTCAGTTGGTGTAACATTTACATATCTCTAGGAAGTCTCCTGGTACGAAAAGCCCATAAACTAAAGCCCATAAACTGGCACGGTATCACATGCCTGTAGCCCTGGCAGTTGGGAAATGGAGGTGGGAGACACAAACGTTCAAGGTTATCTTAGTTGGTCAGTGAGTTTAAGGCTAGTTGAGCAACAGGGGACTCCACCAGGAAAAAAAAAAATTGAGGTTTCAACCTGACGGCACCGATCATCCAGGCATTTAGTAGACCCCATTTCAAACACCTCGTGCTTGTTTAAAAAAAAAAAATCTTAACCAAGGTTTAGTCATGAGTGTTACTTGGTGTATGCACAGTGGGCCCAAGCAGGTACAACGTTGTCAAGAACTTTACAGCTGGGTCTAGACCATCTTGCCTTCTCAGTTTCCATTATGCTAGAGCTGTGAAGAAGGTTCTTTGGTAAGGGACGATGTGTAGACTTTAGATTTTGGGTTTTTGTTTTTTTTTTTAAAGATT
>NW_022196911.1:106709455-106717102 GCF_008632895.1 Mastomys coucha
ACTTTATCTTATAATTTTTAAAAAAGATTTATTTATTTTATATATGTGAGTTGCTGGGAATTGAACTTGGGACTTCTGGAACAGCAGTCAGTGCTCTTAATTGCTGAGCCATCTCAGCAGCCCTTAATTTTATAATTTAATTTTATGTGTATGAATGCTAGCCTGCTTGTGTGAATGTACCCTGTGCATGCATGCAGTGCCCATGCAGGCCTGAAGAGGGCGACAGATTCCCTAGGCTTGGGAGTTGCAGATGGTTGTGGGCTGCTATGTTGGTTCTGGGAATAGAACCTGAGTTCTCTGAGTGGCAAAACTTGCATCCTGAGTCATCTCTCCAGCCCCATCCCTTAGGCTTCTGTCTAGTGCACACAACCGGATATTGACAGAAACAGTCACACTGACCATTTTTTTTTTTTTTTTTTGGTAATTTTCTGTGAAGAGAATTGGACCATTGCAATTCCAGGGCTGACTAGTTTAGTGGTTCAGTAATGCCCTGGCTCTGGATGGTGTTGCTGGGTTTCCCGGTTTCCCCGTTCTCTTAGCTTTTCTTTCTGATGCGACGTAACTGTAGCCCTAGATATCCTGACATCACGTGGTAAGAACACAAAGCAGGAGGAAAAGCAGGGCTCTTCTCTTTTGGTTCTCTTTTGGTTTTATTTTTTTTTAAGATTTATTTATTTATTATATGTAAGTACACTGTAGCTGTCTTCAGACACTCCAAAAGAGGGCGTCAGGTCTCCTTACAGATGGTTGTGAGCCACCATGTGGTTGGTGGGATTTGAACTCAGGACCCTCGGAAGAGCAGTCAGTGCTCTTAACTGCTGAGCCATCTCTCCAGCCCTTGTTATTTCTCTAAGGGAAGGGTGTGGAGGTGGGGAGAGAACTACTTTCCCAGGCGTTCCTAGCAACTCCTTCCTCAGGTTTCAAATGCAGCCAAAAGGTTCTAACTGTAATTCCGGCTGTTCAACCCTTTGCTCGCAGTGGGGAATAATTGTGCTTGGTGTGGTGATTAATAAGCTTTCCCTGCAAAGGATCCCATTGTAAATACTTTAGACTTTGTGGGTCAGGTTTGGTGTCTATTGCACGGCGTGGCGGTTAGTTTTCATCAACTCGACACAAAACAGTCACTTGGGTAGAGGGATCCTGGACAGAGGAACTGCGTCTATCAGATCAGCTGCCAGGCAAGCCTATGGAGCATTTTCTTGATCAGTGCGGGATGGCCCAGCTCACGGTGTGTGGTGTTCACTTGTGGGTGAACGGTTCTGGGTTCTTTAAGAAAGGTGGCTGAGCAAGCCACGAAGGAAGAGCAAGCTGCAAGTCGGCAAGCAGCAGTCTTCTCTGGCCTCTGCCCCCAGGTTCTTGACTTGAGCTCCTGCTCTCTATGATCAACTGTAACCTACATGCCAAACAATGTCATTCTTCCCTAAGTTGCTTTGCAGAGTGTTTTCCACAACAACAAAAAGCAAACCAGGACACATACCCTTAACCCTGGGAAGATAACAGAAACCCCTATCAGCACAAGATGGTGGCATGTAGACGTCAATATGGCTGCAGAAGAAACTAACCGCATTGAAAGCTGGGGAGGTGGGATGCTCACCAACATCTCTTCCCCAGGAGCAAAACTGTGGGCTTTGTACTATTTTGTCTCATTTTGAGAAACAGGGTCTTACTGCGTAGCTCTGACTGGCCTGAAACTCACTCTGTAAACCTGGCTGGTCCTGAACTCACAGATATCCACCTGCCTCTACTTCCTAAGTTCTGGGGTTAAAGGTATCTGTGATCATGCCTGGCTCCAAATTTAATTTAATTTTTTTTTTAATTACATGTATATGTCTGAGTTTGTATATGTGAGTGCAGGTACCCAAACAGAAGAGGGGTCGGACCCCTTGGAGCTAGGTTCCAGGCTGTTGTGAGCTGCCCACTGTGTGTGCTGGGAATCAAACCAGGGTCCCCTGTAAGAGCAGTATGTGCATTTAACCACTGGGCCACCCCTGTAGCTCTGACCTGATTTTGTTAACTGATTGAGTGGGAGAGCTGTTGATCTGTTTAGCTACCGGGCTCTCCGAGGGGAAGCCAGAGCAGACAGGCTGCTGGTCCCTGCCCCAGAGTCCATGCGGAGACAGGGGTCAAGGATAGGGCCACTGGTGCAGGAGGTGGCTACAGAGCACACGGCTGGTTGGGCCAGGTTGAGGTCTGGCAACGAAAGCTTCGGGAAAGAAAACTCTTCCGTGGAGTGTTATAGCTCAGTAGGACAGGTACCCTCAGACGATCTTTGGTGAAATAACGCGTGCACTTTATTCCTCGTGGATAGGACCTTCTTTGGGGGTGTGTCGGGAAGTAGAGGCAGATGCTTTCTCTTAGCTTGGCCTGAGATGTTAGGATGTTGGGGATGCCTCACCTGCATATGGAAGGACTTAAGGTGTTGTCCCTACAGGATTGATTGTCACAGTCCTCTCAATGGGGAGTCATGGTCACTTGTGCATTTACGGGAATTGCCTGGCTTCCTGAATATCCACTCTCCACCTTACCAGGTTTTCTGTCTGGTGGCATGGTCCACTGCACCACAGAGAGACAACGTTTTTTTGGTTCAGGATCCAATTTGTAAACAAGATAATTGAAGATGATGCTTGATATGGATTGCCAGTTTAGTGGGATTTAGAGACAACCCAAGAGACATACGCCTGGTTTAATCTCTGAGGAATTTTCAGAAAGGCTTAGATGAGGAGGGAAGAACCCGCCCTGAGTGTGGGCTGGTTCCTCACACCTAATAAACAGGAGAAAGTAAGCTAAGCACCAGCATTCGTCTCCAGCGTTCGTCTCCAGCGTTCATCTCCATCAGCTTCCTGAGTACAGACACAGCATGACTGGCCTTGGTCTGCTGCCATCGAGACTTCTCTACCACGATGGGCTGCACCCTCAAATCATGAGACAAAATAAACCTTTCTTGCTTTAAGCTACTTTGGTTAGGCATTTATTTGGTTGCAGCAAGGAGGAAAACAGCAAATAAATTGAACAATGTTCGAAATTAATTAGCTGGAAGGAAAGAATATTGGCTTAAGAGCGGTAGTTTAGAGGCAAAGCTGGCTAAATCTCACCAGGGCTACTGAAGCTGTGATGGCTATTTTTGCCATCAGAAAGACATGATCCACATCTATATAAATATTAATTTAAGTAAATATACAACCGCGTGGAGTCTCAGTCTCGTCAATGGTCAGACAACTGGAGCCTTACCCAGTGGCTCTATCACTGAGCTGCCTCGGAGTCACCTAGGACTTGTTGAATGCACAAGTCCCCGGCAAAGACCATTCTCATTCTGGAGTGTGTTAGTTACTTTTGTTGTTGATCTTCCTGATCAGAGGAACTTAAGGAGGAAGGGTGTTTTGGCTCATGGTTGAGGGGCCCCACCATGGTAGAGAAGGCTTAGTAGCAGAAGTGTGAGGCAGCTGGTCACGCCGAGTCCCCAGCCAGGGGCAGAGAGATGGCTGTGTTCACTTAGCTGGCTTTTTTCTTTTCTACTTCTTATTCAGGCTCATATCCATAGACTATGGGATGATACTGTTCACATTCAGAGCGGCTCTTTCTCCTTAGTTAATCCTTTCTAGAAAGACCCTTTGCAGACATATCCAGAGGCGTGCTGCATTTACTTTATTACATATTGCATATTACTTTATTACTTTTATTACATTACATAATGCAGCACGCCTCTGGATATGTCTGCATTTACTCTCTAGGCACCATCCTTCTCTGCTTTCCTCCCCTCCCCATCCCCCCTTTTTTCTTTTCTCTTATGGCCTTGCGTTTCTGATTTTCTTGCCTCCCCCTCCAGAGTGCTAGAATTGCAGTCATATACTACCATGCCCAGCTGTGCCCTGGACATCTTGTATTCTTTCCTTCTCTTCCTCCCTCTTCCCTTCCTCCTCAAACACAAGTAAGTTTAAAAAAATGTAATAAAAACATACAAACAAAATTTACATCCACAAAATTTAGAGGAAGGTGGGGGAGAGGGAGGAGCAAGCTTCTGCATTTAAAAACAAATGCTCCTGCAGACCAATAGCACCCTTAGGTTCATCTGTCTGCCTATCTGTCTGCCTGTCTATCCCTCTATCTATCTATCTATCTATCTATCTATCTGACACAGGGTCTCACTGTGTAGCCCTGGCTGGTCTAGAGCTCACCATATAGACCAGGCTAGCCTTGAACACTCAGAGATTCTACCTTCCTCTGCCTCCCAAGTGCTGGGACTAAAGGCGTACCCCACCATGTCTGGCCTTACCTTGAGGTTCTAGGGCAGATGTTAGATCTTGAGTTATCTGTGATTTCTGTTAAAGCTTTAGCATAAAGAAACCAAGTTCAAAATTTGTGTTGGCTCTGCTGTAGTCGACAATATTCATTGTCCCCAGCTGGCTCCCTATTGCTGTTGTAACACCCTGTTCTGCTGGCCCTGATTTTCACCTGGTTTTTGTTCCCACTTACTGCAAGCCCTCCTCCTCCCCTTTGGCAATTGCTCGTTAGAAAAATGTAGCATCTCCGAGGGTCAGAAAATAGGAAAAGTATTCATTCATCTGTGTCCATTGTTAGAAACATCAATTTTTTTGTGTGTGGCCCTTTTGGGTCAAGTTCATCATGTGTCTTCGATGTTTTGGATTTTCTTTTTGTGCATTTATGTATCTGGAGTCTGCCTTCTCTGCACTTCTCCAAAGTGCCTTTTGCAGGGCTGAACAGATGATTAAATGATTAAGAGCTGCTCTTTCAGAGGATCTGCGTTTAGTTCCCATCACCAAGGGCATGTGGTTCGCAACTGCCTGTAACTCTAGCTCCAGGGGATCTGAACCCCTCTTCTGTTCTACAAAGACATCTGCACCCTCCGCCCCGCTCCCCCCCACACACATAGGAAAAGTAAGCCTAGAGATAAAAAACAAAACAAAACAAAAACCCATCTTCTTTCAGAAGTCCCTGGGGCCTTCCTTATTTAAAATCACTGACCCTTTGCAACACTTTCAGGGAAACCCCGTAGAGGCTGGCAGAAAAGCTCTGTATTTGGTGCTGAGCCCCTTTGCCGGTGTGCAGTGCTTGAGTATGAACAGCTGTGTCCGTGCCAGGGAGGAGTTGGACTTTACTCTGCCTTTGTTTGCCAACCTCCCAGGCAGGCAAGCAGCCAGTCCCTGGACATTCTTACACTAAAGACATGTTGTACAAAATTGAATTTACTACCATTTGATTTTCCTTTTTATTGTTAATTTATTTTCTTTTTAATCATTAAGCAAAGCTACTTTAATTTCCAGTTCTTTTACTTGGAGAATTCTCTTAGATGAATTCATGATTTTTTCTTATGATGTGTATGTTCTGTAGTTGATTCAGACTGGCATCTTCCTTTGTTTTATAAGATATACCTAGCTTAGTGTCTTTTCCTGGGGTGGTGATAAAATGCCCCGGCAAGGAAGGAGAAGGTTTGTTTAGCTCACAGTCCAAGGCAACTGTCCGTCATGCAGGGAAGTCAACTCGGAAGTCAACACAGTAAGAACTTGAAGCCAGTGGTTAAATCTCATCCACAGTGAAGGGCAGAGAGCAATGGACGCAGGCACGCACGCAGGCACGCACGCATGCACGCACGCACGCACGCACGCATGCACGCACGCACGCATGCCTTGCTCCCTCACCTTCACTTCTTACAGCTCAGGATCTCCAGCAGCACGAATGGCCATGTCCACAATGAAGATGAGTCTTCCAATAGCAATAATCCCTTACAGATGTGTCTCCTAGTTCTAGGTTTTGTCAAGTTGACAGTACCAACCATCACCACAGTACTTTTATCCAGGGTCATTAAATTAGCAATTATTCCTTTTTTAAAAAGACTGTGAAGGGAAGGCCAGGGAAATAGCAGAGCAGCTAAGAGCACTGGCTACTTTTCTAGGGGACCTGGATTTGATTCCTAGCAGCCACATGATGGTTCGCAACTGTCTGTAGCTCCAGTCTCAGGGAGTTCCCCTCTTTTGGCCTCTGCAGCATGGCCTGCATGTGGTACACAGATTCGTGTATGGTTCAAACACCCAAACATAAATAATAAATACAATTGAAGAAAGAGCCTGTAAGGCAAATTCTTAAACTCTGAGAAAAGGAAAGATTTAGATAGAAGGAAATAGAAAAAGAATTTAGGAAATCTGAGAAACCTCTTCAGTCTCCCCTCTCTCCCCCCTTTCTCTCTCTCCCCTTTCTTGCTCCCCCCTCTCCCTCCCCCTCTCTCTTCCCTCTATTCATCCTCTGTCTCCTCCTGTCTATCTTCCCTCTCACTCCTCCTCTCCCTTCTCTTCCTTCTCTCCTCTCTCTCCTTTTCTCCCCTCTTTCCCTCCTTTCTCTCCCATGTCTCTCTCTCCCTTCCTTCTTTCCTTTTCCCTCCCCTCCTCCTTTCCTTTCCTGCTTTTTTCTTCCCCCATTCAGTCTTTTTACATATTCAGAAAACACATTTCATTTGTACCCCAGGCTCTGGCAGTTGTATAATAAAACAAACTGGGTCCCTTAGCTCCAAGGTGCTTCCAGCTTCACATAGCTTCACAACAATATGTCAGATTGCTAATAATATAGAAGAAAATTCAGGTCCCAATGGTGGAGGGAAGGAGGTGATCAACATGAGGTGAGAGGTGTTGGGTCCAAAGAAAATTCCAGTCCCCCAGCTCCAAAAGGCAGTTCAAGTGTCTAGAAATGAGCTCCTCCTGGACCATAGGAGGATTTTAGCAGTTAGTGAAATGCCAGCATTCCTCAGAACTTGTGAAGCAGGTTCCATTCTACCAAAGGGAGTCACTTCCCTTACCTCTGTCAAATGTCACCTGTGGAGCCTATCAAAATGTCAAAATGTGGGCCTGTAGGCTCCCTCAGTATCACAAGCAGCTGTTACACATTTCAGTCCATGGCCTCCTCTGGGCTAATAACCAGGCCTTTCTCTAGGCTCCTCCTGGTTTCAGAATGCCCTCTCTATTCTCCATCCCCTGGCTCTCTTCTCCCCTCACTCGCAGATCACCCAGCCATCTCCAGTCTGCCAGCCACGTTCACGATGTCTACCCAGCCATCCCCAGTCTGCCAGCCATGTTCATGATGTCTACTTCTTTCTGTTCTCTTTTCTCTCTTCTCTCTCTCTCTGCTCTGGATTCTTCCAAATGCTTCTGGCTGCTCTTTCTCTCCTCTCTCTCTCTCTCTCTCTCTCTCTCTCTCTTTCTCTCTCTCATATCTAGAACAAAACACTCTTATACCATGGAGTGGTCATGTCAGTTTATTCAGTGGAGAATGAGTGGGGTCATGTAAGAGAAGGCACACTCTTGGAGCAAATGTTGAATGGCCTCCTTGTGGTACAGGCTTGACAGCAGAGCTACTGCAAGGAAGGGACAGGGCTGGGAGAAGTGAGGTAAATGGATACAGGTGAGGGCTGTTGAGAGATGAGGGTGGGCAAAAGGGATCCCCAGTATGGATAGATGTAGGTAACTACATCTGTATGACATTGAAGAAACTCATGCAGAAGCTTAGCTAAATCCAGAGACTTGGATTTGACAGAGAGGAGGCACTTGATGCCAGACACTTACTAGGATGCAATGAGGGGCACACACACACACACACACACACACACACACACACACACACACACACAGAGAGAGAGAGAGAGAG
>NW_022196911.1:106717175-106748927 GCF_008632895.1 Mastomys coucha
GACAGACAGACACACACACACACACACACACACACACACATACACACAGAGACAGAGACACAGAGCGCTTAGGAAAGAGGTCAG
This sequence comes from Mastomys coucha, assembly GCF_008632895.1. NCBI lineage: Eukaryota > Metazoa > Chordata > Mammalia > Rodentia > Muridae > Mastomys > Mastomys coucha. The sequence goes on from NW_022196911.1 coordinate 106,717,260, forward strand.
GGCAACCTCTGTAGTGAAGGAGCGAGCCACTTCGAGAAAGGTAGGAGGAAGACTCTTTGATGGATTTAAAGCACTCCACACCCTTTCGCCTTTTGGACCAGTAGTTGTGAAGAAAGTCCTGTTAACTGGTTGGTCGGCTGGTTGGTTGATTGATTGAGTCTCAAGTACTCCAGGCTTACTTTAAAATCGTCTACGATGACCCTGATTTCCAGTCCCCCCCCCCCCCCCCCCCCCCCCCCCCCCCCCCCCCCCCCCATCTCTCTAGAGCTGGGATCACAGCTGCTTGGTTCTGGGCCAACTGAACCACAAGCCTAGCCTGGAAAGTGCCCCTCCCCCATCAACACCCCTCATTAGCACCCCTGGCCCCACTCTGCCAAGGGCTTCTCTATGTAGCCCTGGCTCTCCTGGAACTCACTCTGTAGACTAAGCTGGCCTCAGATTTACAGAGATCTGACTGCTGCTGAGTTTGAAGTCTTGCGCTACCATCACCTGGCTGGAAAGTCCTAAAAGGGGACTTGACTTGCAGTTCCTTATTTCTTTGCCTCCTGGCAAATTCTTCTTTGCACCCTTTCGACCCGACAGATCTTAAAATGACTGGAATACAGTTCTTTTGATTTTTCTTTCTCCAAGAGGTCTTCTTTTTGACTCTGCAGGCTGCCTTGTAACTCATAGAGACTCGCCTGCCTCTGTCTCTTGAGTGCTGGGATTAAAGGCATGCATTATCATGTCTACTCAGTGTACTCTGGTATATCCAGCCACAAATGGTCCAGATGAAAAGGGAAAGATGATGCTTGGGGCTTGGTCTCATCTTTGTTCCCTCCTCCTCCTGCAGAGATTTCTTCCTGCCAAGTTTTACAACAGATTCTGACTTGTTGGGTCAATGATCCTGAGGGGTGGAGGAGACCATGCTGGGACCACTGAATGGCCTCGCTTTGTCTGGCTGCGTGTTTTCCTGACTGTTTATGGTTTCTGACAGGGTTGTTTTTGTTCTGGGGAGAGCTGTCTTGAGAAAGCCAGCTGCTGAGAAAGCCATGGGGTTCCACTTCCCTCTGGGGTGATCTCCAAGGCTCCCCCACAGAGTTGTGAGTTACCATCCCAAAGCCATTTCTTATCCACTGGGGTCATCTGAGGCCTCTGCATCCTTGATTTTGATAGAGGAAACTTCAGGACTTGAAGAGCCTGACCAGAGACAGGGTTCCATTTCAACCACCAATCACACATTAAATCCCACCCCACCCTGGTTCGAGGATGTGGAGGAGGACGGAAGGTGGAGGGGAAGAGAGAGAGTAAATTCTACTTTTATAACTTCTCCTTCCTTGTTATCAGTCACACTGTCTTCTTTCTCAGGGCGTACAGTGTCAATTTTAGGAAGAATTTATGTGTGGAAATTTGAAAGGAGGCAAATTGGAAAAAAAGGTGAACTGAGTGAAGATTTCAGGGATTATAACCTGCAAATGTGAAGCCGAGTCTTCAGCTCAAGCCTGGCACCCGGCTGAAACCTTCAGCAGGGCAATTTTGCATGCAGCCACCACGGACATTGGCAAGGGATGCTGGGAGGACTTCTACCTTAGTCAGCAGGGAGCTGACTGAGTTAGCATCTCCTCTTACCCCAGGATAGGACTTGGGTCAGCTGATCTGTGTGGCCAGGATGTTCTAGCGGTGAAGAGAGGCTTGGCTAGTCTCTGTGGGTTCCAGCACATACAGTTCTCCTGTGGAGGGGCAGAGGAACACAGTGTGCTCTTCAGTGCTGAAGCAATTGTATTTAGCCATCCCTCTTTTCTGTAGGGTCGTTGCAAAGGTGGATTCTTCCAATGAACTATAGACCATGGTCCTGAGAACTTGAGACTCCAGCCTCAGTTCCTGTCTGGATGTCTTGGTTTTTGTTTGTTTGCTTGTTTGTTTTTGTTTCTGTTTGCATTTGTGATGATGCTGTGCACTAAGCCTCAGTCTCATTTCTGGGTCAGTCTTTCTTCCTGTATTCCAGGCTTCACCCCGGCTTTCCTCAAGCCCCTCCCACCTCTCCAACCTCCTGTGAGCTGCATTCCTGCCCCTAAGAAGTCATGGGTTTGAGATCACATATGTAGCGCCTTCAAAGATTTCTTAGCAGTTAGGAATGCGTGTTGGAACATGTGCAGATGAAATCATGCTATGTCTGGGATTTGCTTCAAAGGACTCTAGTACAAGTGTGTGCGTGGGGGTGTGCATAAAGCAAGAACAACCAAGGATTGATGGTTTTTTAATGGGGATCTTAGGTGTAGAGGGATTCATTAAATTGTTCTCCTGTGGGTTTGAGATTTCTTATAATGAATAATGGCTGATCAACAAAAACGTTTTATTAACCAAGCTAGAGGTGATCTCTCCCATAGGTGTTTGAAGCTTCTTTGTCGAGGAGTTTTTTGTTTGTTTTGTTTCTGGTTTTTCTTTTTTCTTTTTTCTTTTTGGTTGTTGTTGTTTTTTGACATCTGCTTCCTGTTACAGTTGCTGACAGGCGAGTATAGCTCAGTCATTAGATGACCATGCATGCATCCTGACCTGCCGAGGTCAGTGTTGGAACACTCCCGTGTCCATGTCCTGCATAACCCTAGACACTTAAAACCTCCCTGTCTGTCTGTCTGTCTGTCTGTCTGTCTGTCTGTCTGTCTGTGTGTCTCTCCCTTCTCTGTCTCTGAATGTGTGTGTGTGAGAGACAGAGAGACAGAGAGAGACAGAAATAGAGACAGAGGGTCAGAGACAGAGAGTCAGAGAGAGAGAGAGAGAGAGAGAGAGAGAGACAGAGACAGAGACAGAGACAGAGACAGAGACAGAGACAGAGAGAGAGGGACGGAGACAGAGGGACAGAGAGGCTGAGAGAGAGAGAGAGAGGTCTGGTGTCCAGTTCTACCATTTTTTTATCCTAAGTCTCTTGAGACAGTGTCTCTATTGAACACAGAACAAGGCTGATAGCCACCAACCCACAGCAATCCTCCTGCCTCCACCCCACATGGTGCTGGGGTTACATGCCTGATCATGATCACACCTGACTGTTTTTATGGATGCTAGAGGTCTGAGCGGAGCTCCTTCAGTTTGTGTTGCTAGGTCCCTTTCCACTGAGCCAGTTACACTAATAGCCCCAAGGTAGTAGCGAACTCTGCTGTGGACGCCAAGCATCCTGTGTGTGTATGACCCAAAGTACAGCGAACAGAATCTCTCTCCAGTGTGCGGACCCATCCAAAAATGAGCAGGCAAGGACGCCCCAGACTTTTTCTTGCTTTCCACCAGCATCGTACCGGGTGACTGCTGGCTGATTAAATCTGTGTAGTCAAGGTTGGCTGAGCCATTCATGTCTTAGGTAGCAACGACAAGAGAAGTATTTGACACCAGGGCCCCTGGAGCCAGCCAGTTGCACCAGCTGTTTGGGCTGAGTTCCAAGTTGAGCTCTGTGAGGCTCAGTGGTTAGAAGCTTTACAGTGACTTAAAGGATGTGGACGGGCGCCAAGAAAAATTATTCAGCTGGTGTTATTTTATAATGTTCTGCTGATAACTGACAGGAAGGTTTTTTTTTTTTTTTCCCTACATTTTTACTTTCAAGCACTCAGAGATGTGTATTCTATGCAAGGTATATATCTTAGTGCATCTATTAAAAAATGTATTTTTAGAGTAACTCTGAAAACATTTGAACTGTGTAGGTTCCCCTGAGACTGCTGACTGCTAAATATTTAAATGCCATGGAGCCAATATAATTTTTTTTAATTTTTTATTTATGTATTTATTTTATGTGTATGAGTACACTGTAGCTGTACAGATGGCTGTGACCCATCATGGGGCTGCTGGGAACTGAACTCGGGACAGCCCCACTCACTCCATCCAGCTCGCTCCAGTGTAATACACTGTAGCTGTCTTCAGATGCACCAGAAGAGGGCATCAGATGTCATTACGGGTGGTTGTGAGCCACCATGTGGTTGCTGGGATCCGAACTCAGGACCTTCGGAAGAACAGTCAGTGTTCTTACCCGCTGAGCCATCTCGCCAGCCCGCCAATACAATTTTTTATATTGTCTTTCCTTTACAAAAGTGCGTTCCTTTTGATGATGGAGCATGTGACTACTTTCCTTAGCAGTAAAATACAGTTGGGCTTTCACCCATTCCCTGATTCTAGAACATCTCCCTCTCAGAGATATTGTATTTATCTCCATTTCCTCCTCTATAAGCGCTCTCTAGTGGTAGTTGATCATATAATTTTCACAAAGCTCAAATGAGTTATCGCCTGGGTATTTGGTATAGTGCTTTCCCATTTTATAAACCTTTAATCTTTGCTTGTTATTACCTTACATATATTTTATGTACATTTTTGTGAGATTGCGTCGTTATTACTTCCAGAGAAAGGAAATGTTTTGCCTAGTGTTTTCAGATGTCTACAGAGCCCGGAGCACAGCAGCTCCAATTATATTGGTTGAGTGGTTGAATCCCCCAATGAATGAATGATAGACGGATGTTCCAGAGGTTAGCCATGTGGCATAAATTAGGCTATGATCTGTGTATGTGTGACTGACAGGGTTGTGCTCATGCAGGGAGGCTGCTACTTCTTGTCTGCATTAGCATCGCTGACACAAAGCTGCATGTGCATGGATGCGCGGCGCACTTGCAAACATACGTGTGTGTGTGTGTGTGTGTGTGTGTGTGTGCGCGTGCGTGCGTGCGTGCGTGTGTGCGTGCGTGCGTGCGTATGTGTAGGTCAGAGGTTGATGTCATGGAACTTCCTTCGTCAACCTCTACCATAGTTTTGAATCAGAGTATCTCCCTAACATGGGGTTCATTGATCTGGCTGGCCTGACTGCCAAGGTACCTTCCTGTCTCCATGTCCTGGGTGCTGAGGATATAGATGTAGCTCCTGGCTTTTTCCATGGATGATGAGTATCTGAACTCAGGTCATATTTGCATAGCAAACACTCCACCCACTGAGCTCTCTCCCTAGCTCACAAACTGGGCTTTTATCATAGTTCTCATAGTTAACTGTCTATGTCCCCTGTCCCTTGCACACACCTGGGCTGGGACAGGGAATATAATGTACTGGTTAGTGTTTTGTTTATTTATTTATTTTGGTCAAGTTGACATGAACTAGGATTGTTTGGAAAGAAGGAACCTCACTTGAGAAGATGCCTCCATTGGATTGGCAAGTCTGAGGAGGGCGTTTTCCTGATGAATGATTGATGTGGCTGCTTCCAGCCCACTATGAGAGGTGCCACCCCTGGGCAGTTGGTCCTGAGAGGACTATCGAAGGTACCCGAAGTGAGCCCAAGGCGCAAGCCGGTAAACTGTCTCTTTCATAGTGTCTGCTTCAGTCCCCATCCCAAGGTTCCTGCCTTGAGTTCCTGTTTTGACCTCACTTGTTGTTAGACTATATGCTCTAAAATGAAATATCCCACCCCAGGTTGCCATTGGTCATTGATGTTTAACACAACGCGATAGAAAGCTAACTAGGATGAAACTCTATTGGACTGTGTGTCTATGTGAAAACATTTAGTTTTAAACCTGCCACTTAGCAATCGAACCCTAATGTGGATTCTGCTGGGGGATAATGTCAACACAGCAGGGACACGCATGGTGGTATTTTCATGGATTATAATAAAAGTAGATAACAACTCAAACTGCTGCTCCTTCCTGCCTTTCTGGCTCATTGCTTTCTTTACTTGGATTTAAATGCTGCTCAGTCAGTTATCTCTTCCTATCCGAACACTAGAAAAAAGGGGTTGACCTATAGGGGGAAATAGGAGATTTTTCCACTTGTGGTATATATTCTCAGGACGAGGTTTGGCAATGTTAGTCTGTGGTGTTTGGATACCTTTCAGGGAGAAATCCCGAATGGGTATGTTTAAAACAGACTGGTCGGCTTTGTGAGGATCCCAGCCATGTGGAGCTCCTGGACTCGTGTTTGTTAGGAAGTGAGGTGTCTGTATCCAGGAAGGATTGACCTAACCTGGAGGGGACAGTGGGAGAATTGTGACCTCCGTGGATCTCACTGTGCCATTGTGGTGTGCTTCCTTCCATTGTGTATAGATCAGCACACCGAGGAGGGCTGTGCCTGCTGCGGTGACTATTAAACAATGGATTTAGAGTTAGGTGTTTTGACCAGGCAGTCTGAATATCCTGGAGACTCTATTCTATAAAAATGTTAATATGTGCATTTGTATCAAAATAAATAGACTCCGAAATTTTGTTTGTGTGTTAAAATCTTCTCCTTGAAGCTTAAAGCTAGAGTGGAGAGCGGTTTGCTGTGTCTCTAGCTGGTTGGTCCCTCCGCTTCACCCTACTTCTGTCTGAATCATCATTCTCCACCTCAATGGATTTGCCTTTCCTGTGAGGTTATTTTCTGGGTTTTCTTAGAAAGACTTTTTTTGTATAAACTCTTAATGCTGTTCCTCCCAATCTCTGCTGTTATTGATTAAGTTTAGGTTCCCTTCTTGTTTCCATTCCATCTCTGCCAGAATCTCTCAATCTCTTTTCCAGTGGCCAATCTTGTCCTCCATTTTGACCCACCACCTTGCCAACTGAGGGAATGTGGCATCCATCCCTGGGCCATCATTCTCTTTCAGGTCTGAGAATAAAAGTCAACGAATCACTGCTTATTCTTCCACAAGACTTATCTTCCCGGTGCTGACAAGGTTCAGAGCATCTGCACACGCAGATAACTAACATGCTACACACTGCTGTGTAACCAAGGGGCAAGCAGGGCACAGGCGTGGAGAATAGAAGGGCAGACACACGGTGCACAGACACTATGTATGCAGACACACTGTGCACAGACACACTGTGCAGAGACACACTGTGCACAGATACACTGTACAGACACATTGTGCACAGACACACTGTGCACAGATACACTGCACAGACACACTGTGCAGAGACACACTGTGCACAGACACACTGTAAGAGACTCACTGTGCACAGACACACGTGCACAGACACATTGTACAGACACACTGTACACAGACACAGTGCACAGACACACTGTGCACAGACACACTGTGCACAGACACACGTGCACAGACACACTGTACAGACACACTGTGAACAGACATACTGTACATAGACACACTGTGCACAGACACACTGTACAGAGACACACTGTGCGCAGACATGCTGTGTACAGACACACTGTATGCAGACACACTGTGCATAGACACACTGTGTACAGACATGCTGTGCACAGACATACTGTTCAGAGACACACTGTGCACAGACACACTGTGCAGACATACTGTGCACAGACACACGTACACAGACACACTGTACAGAGACACACTGTGCACAGGCACACTGTGCACAGACAACACTGCACAGACAACACTGTACAGACACACTGTGCACAGACACACTGTTCAGAGACACACTGTGCACAGACACACTGTACGCAGACACACTGCTCAGAGACACACTGTACACAGACACACTGTGCACCGACACGCTGTACAGAGACACACTGTACAGAGACACACTGTGCATAGACACACTGTTCAAAGACACACTGTGCACAGACACACTGTACGCAGACACACTGTGCACAGACAACACTGTACAGACACACTGTGCACAGACACGCTGTACAGAGACACACTGTGCGCAGACACGCTGTGCACAGACACACTGTATGCAGACACACTGTACGCAGACACACTGTGCACAGACACGCTGTACAGAGACACACTGTACAGAGACACACTGTGCACAGACACACTGTTCAGAGACACACTGTGCACAGACACACTGTACGCAGACACACTGTGCACAGACAACACTGTACAGACACACTGTGCACAGACACACTATGCACAGACACACTGTACAGACACACTGTGCACAGACACACATGCATAGACACACTGTACAGACACACTGTGCACAGACACACTGTACAGACATACTGTGTACAGACACACTGTACACAGACACACTATGCGTAGACACACTGTGCACAGAGCTGATGAATAAGATTCTTGCTGATGATGACATTTAGCTGAAGCCAGAAGGATGAGGAGGGATTAGGAAGGAAAGATGGGAAGGAATGAGTGTTTCAGGTAAACAGTTTGCTCAGAGTTCTAGAAACACGTCAGCTCGTTGGATTAAGGGAGCTGAAACTGAGAGAATGACTAACAGATAGCACAATTGGGAGAGCCTTGAAATGGAGTCAGAGAAACCAAGGGGAATATCACAAAGGACTTTCTAACCTGATTTGAGGAGGGTATTTCACTTCAACGTCAGTGAGAAGTCAACGCGGAAATGGCTTTATACAGTTCCCACTTAGTTATTACTCTTGCACTGTGAGGCACAGGGCAGAAGGAGATGAAAGAAGGTGCAGAGACCAATTAAAAGGCTGGTGTAGAAATCCAGGAAAAAGATGATGATGACGTTGAATACAGCATTAGCAAGATGGATGGAGAAAAGTGGGCAGGTTTGGGCTTTTAGAGACAAATCAGTGAGATCTCCTATTGGATTAGACATGGAGACCCAAAGAAGAGAGGAGCTTGAGGGTGGCTGGTTTGAATGAGTATGTAGAGGGTTTCATAGGAAGAAAAGTATCAAGGGGCTGGTAAGATGACTCAGTCAATGACGTGCTTGGTGTGAAAGCATGGGGTTCAGAGTTCAGTCCCTAGGACTCAACTGAAAGCAAGGTGTGGTGGTACACGTTTCTAAACTCCTGTGAGGGAGGGACATGAGGATCCTGGGGACTTGCTGTCCAGTTGGTTCAGAATGGTTAGACTTGCAAGATAGAAAGTGATCGAGAGAGATGTCAACATTTGGCCTCCAAATGCACACACATGGGCAAGACTATGTGCATACACATGTGCATAGATGCACACACACACACATACACACACACACACACACACACCCCACATGAAAGCAAGAAGTTGCATTTGGATGTATAAGTTGCCTGAGACCTCTGAGAGGAATTGCTGTGATTGGAGTGATGTGATCAAAGCCTTGGTCCAGGTTGTAGGCTTTGTTTGGAGCCACCCTCTAAAAGCTGGAATTTATAGCAATGGCGGTCTGTGATGAAACAGGAAAAGAGGACGAGAAGGTCATTTGAGCGTGAAGACGAGCGTATTCCAGCACAGTCAGTGAGCCAGGAGCAACCCTGGTGCTGAGAGCACACACTGCTGTCGCGAAGCATACACTGCTGTCACGAAGCACACACTGCTGTCGCAAGCCCGGCTGCGTGTGACACGGCCTTGAGGGTGTTTCTTGTTTTGTGTCATTTCCTTTGTTGGTTCCCTGTTATTGCCACAACTGTTCAGGTCCAGATCATACCCGCTTATGGTTTGGGGGCTCTATATATGTGTGTGTGTGTGTGTGTGTATGTATATATACATACATGCACACATATATACACATATACATAAATATAAATATGTATATATACATATATATGTGTATATATGTGTATGTATATATATATGTATGTGTATATATATATATATATATATATATATTTGGTTTTGCTTGTTTGGTTGTTTGTTTTTGAAACAGGAATTGGCTAAGAGCACAAGTGGGCTGCAAACTTGGAATCCTCTTGCTTCAGCCTCCCTAGGGCTGGGATTTCAGTTGTGTGCCATCGGGCCTGGATAGTGAAAATTGTTGTTTTAATGGAAAATACAAGAGCAGACTTGTTTCCTGGTAGAGGTACACCAGGCAGGAGGAACTTGACACTAGAGAGAGTTCAAGGCTCTCAAATCTCTCCTCCAGGGAGGTTATAGCCACGAGGGAAGGGAAGATGTCCAGGCATCCTTCCTGGGACAAGAGTGGATGAATGTGGAGTCCAGCGGAAGGGCTGGCTTTGGGCTAGAAGAACGTGTTCACGATTGTGTCGAGGAGGAGGACGTCTCAATCTGGGATGAGTGAGGGACGTGCATGCCACTCACGTAAGCGTGGAGAAAGGTCTTCACCTGAAGGAGAACTGTCGTGCCAGCCTGCTGGGTCACACTCACCTGTGCTCGGTGGCTCCATCCGCTTGTGTGTTCTCGTTTCTTGGTGCACTCTGCCTGGACTTTGTGCGTAGAGCCGCACATTGCAGTGTAGGCATCTTGCTCTCTTTTGAGTTTGTGCTCTCGCCAGTTCTGAAGTAGAATGCCTCCTCTAGCCTCCCCGTCCCCCTCCCTTCCCCTTTTTCTACTCCTCCAGCTGTTTAGTTAGTTTTCTCCCTGCTGTGACAAAGTACCCAGGTGGAGCTCAGTCCACCATGAGATGAAATCTAGGCAGCGGGTCACATGGCACCTGCACTTAGCGGGCGGGTCACATGGCACCTGCACTTAGCAGCGGGCGGTACACGTGGCACCTGCACTTAGAACTGAGAAATATGAATGCTAGTATTCTGCTCTTTCTCTCCTTGAAAAAAAAAGAGGATGTATTAATAACAGAATTACCTATATGTGTGTGTAGGGACGGGAAGGGACCCACGGAGGGCAGAGAGGGCATTGGCTCTCCTGGAGCTGGAGTTACATACAGGTAGTTGTGAGCCACTTGCTATGGATGCTGGGAACCCAACTCCAGTCTATCACAAGAGTAGTGTAGGGGCTGGAGAGATGGCTCAGCGGGTAAGAGCACTGACTGCTCTTCCGAAGGTCCTGAGTTCAAATCCCAGCAAACACATGGTGGCTCACAATCATCCTTAATGAGATCTGATTCCCTCCTCTGGGGTGTCTGAAGACAGCTACAGTGTACCCACATAAAATAAATAAATAAATGTTTTTTAAAAAAATAAAAGAGTAGTGTAATCTCTTAACTGAACCATCTCTCCAGGCTGTATTTATCATTTTTATTCAATCTAGGGCCCATGGGATAATCCTGACCACATCGAACATGAGTCATCCCACCTCAGTTAGCCAGTTTCGGGGCTCCCTTATAGACACACCCAGAGGTCTGTTTTCACAGTGATTCTAAATCCCACCACATTGACAATGAAGATGAACTACCACACACTTACTCCCTCACAGACTCTTCTAGGAATCAAGCATGAGATACCCTCGCCTGGCTGCTTCTTGGCTTCTCTCAGAGCTCTTTCCTCACATCCTTCTCCCAGTGTAGTTGCTCGGCAGATAGCTATAATTTACAGTAAAATGTGTGTGCCCCGACAGCAAAGGTCATCTCTCTTTCATTTTGGTCTCCATACTACCTAGCATGATACACACACATAGTAAGAGCTTAATAGGGTTTTAAAAATATATAACAGCATCATAGCAGGCAAATTAATTGATTGGGCATGTACTAATAAGCTTATATATAGGATAGGCAAAGAAGGAAATCTATTTAGCAGATGAGAATGGTTGTTCTAACCTTTGCTGACTTTTATGCCTTTGTCATGTCATGCTCACCACACAGTGTTTGATGGACTCCAGCATTCAGAATGTCAGTGTTGAATCTGACTTCCACATCACTTGGAGAGCCCTGCAAGTCCTTGAAAGAGTGTGGTCTTGTCCTTTTTGTGTCACCGGGGCTTCGCATGAGGCAAAGCCCTCGGAGCACAGTAAAACACTTAGCTGCACGATTTTGTATGTCTTGAAAATGATCACAGTCTGTTTCTCTGGAGACTCGTGGGTCTTCCTGTCTAGATTCCTGACTTGGTTTAGAGGGGAGGAGCCTGCTGCGGCCCAGGTTTTGATGTCTTTTTCTGTCTCAGTCAGAATGTTATTGAAATCAGTTGATTTCAGCCTGTGTGAAGCAAGTGGCTGAGCATTATCTCCCTCTTCAACTTGTTTCTCTAAGGTGCCAGACACATTCACACATTGCTAATTCATGTGATCCCCACAACCCCTCATGCACGTATAACTATGTAATAGATTACTTAACAAGCACAGATAAATATGTTCCTGCACAACTGGTTTTTGTAGCACCTTGGACTAATTTGCAACCAGTGAAACATTATAGAAAGACAATGAAGGTCTATAGAAGTTATTGATGATAAGAAGCTAAGGGTTAAGAGCACTGTCTGGACAAGTGTGTATAGTTGTGATTCTAGAACATTGTATATCTGTGTCAACAGACATGGTTTCAAGTTTGTGTGTGAAAAAATTTTTTTACTGTGTCAAATTGCTACATCAGTTTTACAGGAGTTGTAATTTGGGTAATTTTAATTTTCCTCGTTATGTTTTTCTTGATTTTCTTAAATTTTATTTATTATTATTACCACCACCATCATCATCATCATCATCATCATCATCATCATCATCATCATCATCATCATCATCATCATCATCCTTATGATGATTCTGGGATTTGAACTTAGGGCCTTGCACATGATGAGTAAGTACTCCTATCACTAAGCTATCCTCTAGATTGATTTTCTAGATTTTAAGTAAATATTTTTCCTTGAAGAGTTGTGATTTCTTTTTTCATGTTGCTTGTTTTGGTTTTGTTTGGAGACAGTATCTTGCTCACTTGAGCTTCTTGAACTCTGTGCAGCTCGGGCTGACTGACGTCACCACTCAAGGACTTCCCGCTTTAGCATCCCAACTACTGGGATCGTAGGCATGAGTTACTAAACCCACATCGTATGTTTTTACTTTTTGAACTCAGGAAGTCTACATTTATTTTTAAGGGCAACGTTTTATTTTTCTCTTTAAGCATCAGTGGTATAATTATTCTTTCTTTTCTTCAGTAAGAAATCTTGAGTCCTAGACATGAAATGGTTTTTAGCCAAGAGGACTAGAGAGTAACAGAGCATATTTACAAATAAATATTGGTCAGGAAAGAATTGAAGATGCTTTAAAATACAAAATGTGATCATGGTCCTAGATACTAATTAAATAACCCCTCCTCCTCCCCCCTTCCCTCTCTCTTCCTCTCTCCCTCTGTGTGTGTGTGTGTGTGTGTGTGTGTGTGGTGTTTGCCACAGCATGCGTGTAAAGTTCAGAAGACAACTTGTGGGAGTTAATTCTCTCCTTCCAACACTTGGGTTCTCGGGATGGAACTCAGGTCATCAGGCTTGGCGGTAAGCACTATCCACTGAGCCATCCTGTTACCCCCAAGTCAGGGCATTCAGAAGATGTATTCTCCTCCTCAATCATTTATCTGTCTAGTTCTCCATCTCTGGCAGATGTTCCAATGGTTTATGAAGGGGGTGTCCCTCATTTCTCCATTGTGTAATAGCAGGAAGGCTTTCTGAATGCAGCTTTAATTCTCAAGACTGAAATAGACGATTCTGAGTCAGATTTAAAATCCAAGGCAGGCAAATAAGTGCTCCTAAAGCCTTGATTCAGAGTGCACACGCGATTGAATGTTGATTGAATGCACGCTGAGTGGCTACTGCTGAATGAGAAGCCAGAGTGACATAGAAGGAAGAGAGGGTCAAGGAACACATGGTGTGTTGTGCTGTGGAGCTTTATCGTAGGATGCGGTGTGCTATTTCATTTTAAATTATTTGTCCTGTTGTGTATGGTCTTGGACAATGTCGAGCACACACAAATCACAGCACAGACGAGAGAGATCAGAGCAGAGCGTAGTGTTATAGACTCTGTACTGCGTGGGGTGCTAATGTCCGGGTGACTGGCCTTGCTTTGTCTCTCAGTTCTTGCTGCGGTTTAATTCTTTTCTGCTCCCCACCCTGTTTTTTTTCTTTTTTCTTTTTTAACGGTCCTGAGGATTGAACCCCATGCTTCTGAATGCTAGGCAAATGCATTGCCATCATGCTCTACTCTGGCCTCAACGGTGCCTGTATCTACTGTCAAAAGCAAGCCTTTTGGATTGACCTCAGAGTTATCCTTTGACTGGGGTTCCAAGTGAGATCTGGAGTCATGGTTTCATGTCTGACTGCCTGGCAAAGCTGTGAGAGCCACACCCAAGGGCACATGCTTTAGGCTGCCCGAGCCCCGTGGTTGCTCTTGAATCAGGACTGCAGTCAATGCCTTTGTGTTAAGGCAGTGGTTCTCAACCTCCCCATGTTGTGGTGACCCCCAACCATAAAATTATCTTCATGGCCACTTCATGACTGTAATTTTGCTACTGTTATGAATTATACTGCAAATATCTAATGTGCAGGGCATCTGATATTTGAACCCCATGAAAGGGTTATTCAACCCCAAAGGGGTTTTGACCCACTGGGGTTGAGAATGAGTGTGGTAAACCTTTTCAGATAGATACACAGAAGGAGCTCTCATGACTTAAAGTGCTGGGCGGGTCAGTCTCTTTCTGTTGCCACAGCTGTTTGAGATGGTGGTAAAACTCCTTGGGCTTTGAATGCTGTGTTCCGAGGGATGGGGATAAGATCTCATGAACACATCGAAGTGACAGGTTGCCTTGATGTTTACTCTTTGGCTTCTAAGCCCCAGATTTATTTCTTCTTTCTGGCAGCTGGTGCGTCTGTTTCCTTTACTCCTGCAGGGTCTCTGACTCAGTACCCCCTTTCGTTGGATGAGAGCTGAGAAGGCAGTGTGTCTAATTCGGAATTTAGTGCCCCTTAATGGCCTCAGAAGCTTGAAAATCAGTGTCTGGGAGCCAGCGCAAGGACTCAAATGGAGATAAATATTTGTGTTTGGGCCAAGGTCTTAGAAGCAAAAGTACAATAAATGAGATTGGGAGAACACTTGAATTTTCTGAATTACTGTTTGAGTTCCTGGAAGATCTCTCCTGCTCTATAAACTGAAGATAGAAGACTATGTTAAACTGGAAGGAGGGTGGCTCTAAACTTTCCTTGGGTCACAGTGTGCTTCAAGACAATGACGATGCTGGAGGACAGAGGAAAAGTTTTAACATCTAAGTTCAGAAGTTTTATGTTGTGCTGTCCACTCTGAATTGTGGGTTAATTCAGTAGCTGGTGCGAGCTTCTGCTGTTGGCGAAGCTCGTGGACGCCCCTCCTTCCCATTAGAAACCCCTGCAGTAGTGCTGGTGAGAAGGGATAAGGGCACCAATTAGCCATCAAAGAATGGACCATGTCCTTTTCTTCACAGACTGATTATATGAGTATGCGGGTGACCCTCTCAGGAGCGTTAAAGTAAGGTTTCCTCACTCTTAAAAAGAAGCAAGCGCATGAAGCATCGTGGACATGATAATCTCGAGAGAAGGCTAAGCAGAAATCAAAACCCAAACCCACAAGCACCCTGTGAGGTGAATTGGGGTCGTGTGAATGATCGTCATTGTCTCAGAGCACACTGTGACCCAGGGAAAGTTTAGAGCCACCCTCATCCAACTTAACGTAGTCTTCTATCTCCAGTTTATAGAGCATGAGAGATTTTCCTGGAACTTAGACCCTACTTCAGAAAATGCAAGTGTTCTCCCAATCTCCTTTGTTGCCCTTTTGCTTCTCTAAGTGTGCGTGGTTGTCTGAATGTTTGTGCTCATGGCAGCTATTGGTTTATTTATAAATGTGTATGTTTGGGTTACTCTGCTCACTGCGGTGACCTGACAACGAGCTTCCTAAGGAAGGTAGGCTTTCTTTTGGCCTCCATTTCTGGTGACATAGCCCTTTGTAACTTGACGACCAGCGGCAGGTATAGATCATGACCTTGTGGATCAGGAAGGAGAGAGAGAAAGGGGAAAGGTCTGCTTAGCTTTCTCCATCTCCCCTTTTTATTCAGTCTGGGAACCCAGCCCAGCCCACATTCAAGCTTGAGTCTCTCTTAAATTTCTCTGGAGATACCTTGAAAGACACTCCCAAAGGTCTCCCCGAGGATTCCACATTTAATCAACTTGACAACGGAAATGAAACATCATGATATGCATATGCAGTCACGTGTCCCTGAGCCTGGATTCATGAAAAGACTAAGAAGAAATGACACCCCTAGCCGGGCGGTGGTGACACATGCCTTTAATCCCAGCATTTGGGAGGCAGAGGCAGGAGGATTTCTGAGTTCGGGGCCAGCCTGGACTACAGAGTGAGTTCCAGGACAGTCAGGGCTACACAGAGAAACCCTGTCTCAAAAAGAACCAATGAGCTCAGCTGGCATCCAGTTCTTGACACCTCTCTTCTCTCCCAGGGAGTTAGCTTTCACACTGAAATGCCAGAGTAGGGTCACAGACATCGGAAGGGTAGGCTGTGTTTTTCCGAGTGAGTTCTTGGTCGGAGCTTTGACTGGAGTACTTCATTCTTCCATTCAGCTGGGTGCTTTCACGTGACAGGCATATATGTAAAATTAGAGATAACCCTTGACATGCAATGGCTGGACTAGCGATTTCACTTAATGGTGGTGTGAAAAAAATCACAGACATTCACTAGAAATAATACTTTGAGTTTTGAATTTTTAACTTTTCCTCAGCCATCATTGATATGTGATGCTCTCTCTGTCTGTGTG
Source organism: Mastomys coucha (assembly GCF_008632895.1). Classification (NCBI taxonomy): domain Eukaryota; kingdom Metazoa; phylum Chordata; class Mammalia; order Rodentia; family Muridae; genus Mastomys; species Mastomys coucha. Next base: position 106,733,516 of record NW_022196911.1, read on the forward strand.
TGTTTGTATGTATGCACATATGCACATGTATGTGTACATGTTCACACGTCTGTGCACCTGCATGCATGTGGGTGCACGTGTGGGAAGAGGGTAGGAGGGTGACCTCAATTGACTTCCTCAGTCGCTTACCACCCTATGGCTTGAGACAGTCTCTTTTGCTGAACTTGGAGTTTGTTGATTCCGCTAGGTTGGATAACCATCCAGTGCCAGGGGCCCCCCTCTCTCTCCCCAGGGCTGAGTTATAGAAACACATTAATAGGTCTGATTTTCTTTAATTTGGGTACTAGTGACCGACCTAAGGTCCTCATGCTTATGTGGCAAGTACTTTACCAACTGAGCCATGCCCCCAGCCTCGCTCTATGACTGTCTCCCGATACGGGGCAGCAGCAGCCAATACCCTAGTCGGATTGTGTGCTAGTAAGCTGTAGGTCATGGCAGGTTAGGGCGAATTAAAGGTGTTTTGTGGTTTAGGATAGTTTCTATTGGTTGTCTTCTTCCCAGTCATAGTATCTATCTACAGGCGAGCCAGCCATGGTGACCCTCCTTGGTATGTCAGTCTCCTGGTCTGAAGGAGAGAAAGCACCATGTTATAAAGCACTATGAAGTGGATTAGGCACTCTTGTGTTCTCAGAGAATGGTGCTTAAAGGGACACCACGGGCAGAGACAGTACACTCGTATATGACGTAGGTGTCCATTGTAGTCATGTGAATTGCTGTCTCCTCTCTTAAATGAAGAGAGCACTGTGAGCAACCTTCCACCCAAGAGCCGGCTCATCATCTCCTTGTTCTGTGTTATCTGCTACTGCTTGGTCATTGATAAGAGGGCTGCTTCGTAGCGCTAGAGGTATGCCCAGCCTCTATCCCTGAACCCACCATTGTAGGTTTGCTGTGGGAGCTCTGGGAAACTGAGGCAAGGAAGTTGGCTGAGATCCATGGTGGGTTAGGTTTTTGTTTGTTTGTTTTTCCACCAATCACCATGGAAACTGCTGACTCGTACGGCCTGAGTGACAAGGCATATTGCACCAGTGCCCAGATTGCTTGCTGCTCCGTTCACATTTTGGTTATCCGCTCCCTCCAAATGTCAATCAAGTCCCGAGAAGTGGGAGGGATAATGGGTTAAGGGGGAAGGAGGTAAAGTCGGTGTAGCGGTCATAGCTAGGGGTGGGACTATGTTCCCATCAGATCCAGGAGCCTGTTGAAGTGTATCTTATAAATCTGTGTGTCTAGAAGACTAACAGAGAGCTGGAGAGATGGCTCAGTGGTTAAGAGCACTGGCTGCTCTTCCAGAGGTCCTGAGTTCAATTCCCAGCAACCACATGGTGGCTCACAACCATGATCCGATGCCCTCTTTTGGTGTGTCTGAAGACAGCTACGGTGTACTCATATAAATAAAATAAATAAATAAAATCTAAATTTAAAAAAACCCAACCCCCCAAAAAAACAAAAAACAAAACAACGCTCCCCTCCCCCCAGGAGACTAGCAGTACCGTTCGTCGGCCCTGTCTGCTATTTTTCATTGATTGCAGGGGACCCTGCATACTTCAGCAGTCAAGACATGCGTGTAGCAGGCCCCACTATTGCTTTCAGGGGCCAGGGACCTTGTAGAGCAGGGATCTAGAGACAGAGGAGGTACTCTCTGTAGCCAGAGGTGAGGACTTAAGTCGCACTTATTTGGAAGCCGATCCATCCCTATGCTTGACTGGCAAGCTCCCTGGGGTTCTGAAGGAGAAGGCAAGCAGAAAGACATGGGGGGGCGGGGGCTGCATAGACTAGGTGTGCTCACATGCTACACTTTGAGTCGTCCAGTGAAGGAAGTGCGGGTTCTGTGGGACCCAGGCACACCCGACTCCCCTCTGATCTCATTGGAATATTGTAGCTTGTTTATTTGCTCATTCTAAAGTTCAGTTTCTCATCTGCACAGTGGGAATACCAGCTCCTGATGCAGCCAAGAGGTTAGCACAGGGCGAATCTGCCTGGGCCTTGCTTTGGGCCTTACGTTAAGGGTACGCAAATAAATACAGATAACTCTTGTAAGGGGGAGGGAGAGCACAGGAGATAAGGGATGAGGGACTGCTTGTGGGAAGATGGTAGTGCTAAAATGCCAGAAATCTGTCAGTCAGTCAGTCTGTCTGTCTGTCTCTGACTCTGTCTCTCTGTCAGTCTGTTTCTGCCTCTCAGTCTCTCTGTGTATGTGTGTGTGTGTGTGTGTGTGTGTGTGTGAGGGAGAGAGAGAGAGAGAGAGAGAGAGAGAGAGAGAGAGAGAGAGAGAGAGAGAGAGTCTTTTGTATTATATGGGTACATGACTTATCAATTTAAAAAAACCTATGGCCTATAGGAAAAGGTAGACTAGAAAGAATTTGGTATAGAACAAGGTGTGAGAGATTAGCCCAGGAAGATATAATACTGGACAGGCACATGGTACCTAAATACAGATAACCAGCATGTGGCAGACTGTAGATTAGAGTCAATGGGTTAATTTAAGTTATGATCTAGTCGGAGGAAAGTCTAGCTGTGTGGCCAAGGGTATCAAGGCGTTTATAAATATGGAATCTGGGTCTTCTTTCTGGGAGCATGGGGCTGGGAGGAAGAACCAGGCTGAACTTGTGCATGTATATGTGTGTGTGTGTGTGTGTGTGTGTGTGTGTGTGTGTGTGTGTGTGTGTTTTGCAGAGGAAACAAACTAAGATATTCTAGGACATTAAAAGTTTTAAGTGTGGCCTGGCCCAAAGGAATACAGCCCAGACTAAAGTTAGGTGTGGCAGTTGGTTGGTGCTACTTGTCAGCTTGACCCAGGGCAGAATTCCTTGGGAGGAGTCTAGATCACACAGGCCTATGAGCGTGTCTGTGGGGGATTGTCCTGAGTGCCTTAACAGGTTCAGGAAGACTCGGACTGAAGGTGGACTGCGGCAGTCCTTGGCGTGCCACTCCGGGCCGGGTGAGAGTTGAGTAGGCTGGCTGAGCTCTGAGCATGAGTGCATTCATGTCTCTCTGCCCCTGAGTGTGATCGCAAAATGATAGGCCGTGTCATGTTCTTCCTGCTGTGGCTTCCCTACAGCGATGGACTTTGACACTGAATTGGGAAACCGCATCAGCCTCAGCCCGTTCTCCTCGGAATTGTTTGTTGTCTGGGTATTTTATCACACACATGGAAAGGAAAGCAAGACAAGTGTGCTTGGGAAAGAGGCCTTCCATCTAACTGCTCTTGGTTGTTCCTTGGGGGCGGGGAAGTCTGTATTAGTTATATTTCTCACTGCTCAAGAGAGGGAAGGATTTGCTCTAGGCTCACAGGTTCGTAGTAGGGAAGGCCTGGCACTAGGATTCTGGACATGCATAGACAAATCAGCAGAGAGCTTGAGTCAGAAGTGGGGCTAGCCTAAAACCCCAGGTGCCATCCCTGTGTTGCTACCTCAGTCTAATAGTGCCCACTTTCCCAAGGTTCTGCAACATTCCAAAACAGCGCCCGTAGCTGGGAAACCCCGAAAGTGAAATTATTGATGGTTGTGAGCCACTAGGTGGGTGCTGGGAACTGAATCCAGGCCCCCTACAAGAGCAAGCATTCTTAACCGCTGATTCATCGCCAACTTCCCCTCCCCTCACCCTGTGACTGCATGAGAAGAGTGTAAATTCTAGGTGGTGGGTAGTTTGAAGGGAAGTGTGGACAAAAGAAACCTGGAATTCATTCCCTTCATTTTCTTTTTGGATATTTTCTTCATTTACATTTCAATTGTTTTCCCCTTTCCAGGTCTTCCCTTTGGAAACCCCCTATCCCATCCCACCTCCCCCTGCCTCTATGAGGGTGCTCCCCCACCCACCCACCCACTCCCATCTTCCCTCCCCTACACTGGGGCATCGAACACCCTCAGGCCCCAGGACCTCTCCTCCCACTGATATCTAACAAGGCCATCCTCTGCTACATATGCAGCAGGAGCCCTGGGTCCCTCCGTGTGTGGGGGCTCTTCAAATGTGTCATGTGACCTCTTGTGACCTTTGAGATTCTGGCACAGTCTTTGGGCTGGTAACTGTTTCTGAGTCACTTATTTCCAGGTGTCCCGGTGCTCACGTATGGGGTAGAGGAGGCTAGGGCCCCCACTGCTCTCTGTGCTTGCAACATGGCTGCCCATTTGATTCTTCTCTTCTGCCTCTCATGTAGCACATCCTGCTTCTTCATAGGAGGACTGGGTACCATGTCACATGAAACTCGTCAGCTGATATATCTGCCCATTTCAGACATTTTGTAGTGTCATGCTTTCTAGGACCCCAGGAGAAATCTTGGCAGAACATGCTGGTGTGTGTCAACATTCAACGCCTCTCCCTGCTTCCCTTCATGAGGGGTTTATATTGTCACTATTTTCGCCTGTTTTCCTTTTTGTATAGGAATTACTTTCCCAGAGCCTACCCCTCTGTTGAACACTTGCTCATCTCCAGTTCATTAGCACATGGCCATATTGTGTATGTGTTTGTGTATGTGTGTGTGTGTGTACTCATGGGCATGCCAGAGATCAAAATCAGGGGTATTCCTCTCTCTTTTTTATTTTTTTTTTGAAATTCAGTCTCTCACTGGACTGGACAGGAGCTCACACATTTTTCTAGCCCAGCTGGTCAGGGAGTCCTAGGCATCTTCCTGTTTCTGCTTATAGATGCTTGCCACACTGTATCTGCATCTCACAGATGCTTGCCACACTGTATCTGCATCTCACAGATGCTTGCCACACTGTATCTGCATCTCACAGATGCTTGCCACACTGTATCTGCATCTTACAGATGCATGCTACATTGTATCTGCACCTAGCTTTTATGCAGGTGCAGGAACTGAATTTGTTTGTTTCCTAAGCTCTTTACTGACTGGATGATATTCCTGACTGCTAGTTTTTGTTTTTTGGTTTTTTTTTATTTCTGATTTTTAAAACTTCATTTATATATCCTATTTTTAATTGCACTAAATAGTACATTTTATTATAACATTTCACTCATATATATATAATATGCTTTGACTATACCCATCTTCCCATTCCCTGCCGTTATCCTCTTCTCCCTTCAACCAGTGCTCCCCTCCTATTTCATGTCATTTTAAACATCTGGATTGTGCATAGGACAGGAAACATGGTGTTTGTCTGAGTCTTGTCTATTCTGTATAACATGATCTCCAGGTCTGTCCATTTTCCTGATAATGATGTCACTTCATTCTTTAGGGTTGAGTAATACTCTACTGTGTATATTTACTATGTTTTTACTATTCATCATCTGTGGTTGGGCATTTAGGTTGGTTCTCTAACTTGCCTACTGTAAACAGTGTTTCAGGCCTCTTTTGACCTTTCTTATCCACTGGATTCTTTCTTTGACTCTTACTCAAATTTAATATATATTCATTACATATATGTATACATATACACACATAGATACATTTATATTTATATATTCATGACATGTATCATATATATGATGCTTTCATTATATATGAATATATGTTTATATATTCTATGTATTTTATTTATATTGACTTATATATGAATATTTACATTTTATACATTTATATATAGTACTATAATATATATAACTATAAAGTAATGACACATGTATAAAAAAGATGAAGCATCTAAGCTTTCTTTATATCTTTATTTTTTTTCCTTCCCCACTATGTTCTCAGATTGCTTATATGTAATTTGTGGTTTTGACAGGTCTGCAGATTTTCCCCTTCAGTGAAGCCTCAGTGTAGGTGTTCACAAAGAGCCTGTGTTAAACTTAAACTGAGAATGTGTCTCATCTGTATGCAGTCGATGTATAGATGAGGGGCGCAGGAGCCATTTAGGTTGGTTAGGCATTTAGGTTGGTTCTCTAACTTGCCTACTGTAAACAGTGTTTCAAGCCTTGTGTGAAACTTAAACTGAGAATGTGTCTCGTCTGTGTGCAGTCAATATATAGATGAGGGACGCAGGAGCCACCCTGAAAAAGTCATTTTTCAGTTGTTTTCTGGGGCACTAACTTGGAGCCCCCAAAGCACAGTGGGTGCTGGGAACAGTGAGAACATTAATTGATGAAAGCGTGTGTTTGTTTGTTTGTTTTTAGGAATGGGGAAACTTCTTAGGGAGAATTAGACAGTTTTCCTGCTTAGAAATGCATCAAGAGGGCAGAAGGGTCACTGAAATCCCTTTTGTTTAGTCTGTTTATTTTATTCTGAATGTCCACCAGATGTGACAGTGCTAGTGGCCCTTGGTGTTTAGTCTGTTTGGGACAATTGACTCCACTAACAGGAACCCAGAGGTCCACGTAGATGGAGATTGCTGCCGGATAAGGCGGTCATTGGAACCATTTAGAGGCCAGAGCCCCCTGGGACTGTGAGCTCACAGGACACATAGGACACACAGGACACACAGACATCTCCAAAACTCAGCAATTTGCAATTACCGATCATAGTCCCAGCTTTCAAAAGTTCACCTACTTTTCTGCTAAAGTAATTTATGTCGGCCAGACCAGCTGGCTTATCAACGCCATCAGAACACCCTCAGGGAGAAGCTATGGAGTCCGATAGAGAAGCCATAGGCTGCTCGAGAGCCGCTGTCCTCATGACCTTATCTGTGAAGCTGATAAAGTACTCCTCTTAAATGCCAGAGCATCAATTACTGAGCCAATTACCTGGTTGATTGACCAAATGTTTTCCGTTCTTGCACTGGGGGTGAGGGAGGATGAGATGGGACACACTGAAGTCCAGGAAGGTTAAAATATGTTGAGCATAGCCCATGGGAGTAGATGGCTTAATTTTTTTCTTGAGTCTAGAGTGTTTTGGCAGACCTTGGTCATGCCCCTACAGCTCCTGGCAAACGTCTTTATGATCTGCATGTAGTATTTGGAGAAGCCATGTCAGAGAAGCAGAAAACCCTCACCGTGGACCTTCTCCGCAACAGTTTTCTGTGGATTCTGGGTTTTATATATAGCACAGACACAGCTCAGCCACAAGCCTCTTACAAGTAGACACATGATAAAGAACAATTTCAGTTGAAACACTAAATGCAGTTGTGTTATATGGGAAAGCCAACTGTCTGTATGTGTAGAAGCTCTATGTACCTGGACCAAGTCCTTGAAATGGTAGAAATAATGCCTCACAGAGTTGCTGTGATCATTAAATAAGTCATGGGGACCAATGAAGACACCATAGAACATATAATAAATTCCTAAGAAATTCAAGTGTTTAATCATGTTTTTTCACGAACAACCATTTGTTCACAACACAACACCAATCACAGAACAGCAGTATAGCTTCCTTGGTAATTCAGTTTTATTTTCCCAGCTTCTGTGTGTCCAGTGTCAGTCCAAATGTTGCGTAGCTGCCTTCAGTCTGCTGCAGTGGGTGCTGCTAGTCCCATTGTAAGGATGAAGCTCTCAAGTTCTCAGAGCTAACGAGTCCTTTTCTCCTGGCCTCTCCCAACCCCACTCCTTTTAAAAACAGGGTCTTGTTAAGTTGTATTCTAATTTACTGCATATAACAACTTTGTTGAAGATTTAAAAATCACCCGCCCTGTACCCCCCCTCCATAAACCTTCATCCTGCTCTCTAATAATTAGAATGTCTAGTTTCCTGTTAGTAACATCAGTGATAATCAATACACTAAAAGGGCGCAGTGTAGTGCTATGAGATGACTCACTGGCTAAGAGCACTAGCTGCTCTTCTGGAGGACCTGGATTCAGTTCTCAGACCACACACAGTGGCTCATGAATATCTGTAACTCTAGTTCTAGAGAGGCTGTTGCCCTCTTCTGACCTCTGCAGGAACCAGGCATTCAGACAAAATTCTCATACACCTTAGATAAAAAATAAACCATTTAACGAAAAACTCACAATGTAAAGGAACTCTTTTTTTTTTTAATTTATTTATTGTTATATGTAAGTACACTGTAGCTGTCTTCAGACCCCCCAGAAGAGAGCGTCAGATCTCATTACAGATGGTTGTGAGCCACCATGTGGTTGCTGGGATTTGAACTCAAGACTTTTGGAAGAGCAGTCAGTGTTCTTAACCGCTGAGCCACCTCACCAGCCCCATAAAGGACATCTTATAAGATTATTATATCCAGGAATAATTACAAACCATCTGCATGTGTATATATATATATGTATATATATATATTTTTTTGTGTGTATATATATTTGTATGTGTATATATGTTTAAAAGTATACATATACTTTCATATGTGCATATATATTTAAAATTTAAAAATAAAATTTGTTTATATCATTATTTTGTATCAGTGTATACCTATGAATTGTGAATGTAGTGCCCTTGAAGGCTAGAAGTGGGCATATTATAACCCCTGGAACTGAACTTACAGATGGTTCTCTGCCACCATATGGCTGCTGGGACCCAAACATGGAGAGCTCTTTATGAATGAACCATCTTTCCAGCCCTTACATTTTTGATTAGACATTGTAACCATATTGGGAATAATCTTTAGGTACCAGCATGTATGAGACACTACAGAACATATATGAACCTATTTATACCTTTTACTCGGCCCTGTGCTCATATAGAGAGTAGATCACTGTTCTTACAGTGTATTTTCTGCTTGTGTCCAGTCTTGGAGATGAACTGGTTGACATGACTGAAGGTGTCTACCCAAAAATGTTTCTAGGCTTATTGCCCAAGACTAGAAAACTCAGATGGGAAGTGGTGGCTCACACCTTTAATCTTAGCTCCCAGCACTTGGGAGGCAGAGGCAAGCGGATTTCTGAGTTCGAGGCTAGCCTGGTCTATAGAGTGAGTTCCAGGACAGCCAGGGCTAAAAACAGAGAATCAAAAAAACCAAAAAAAAAAAAAAAAAAAAAAAAAAGAGGTCATGATTCATTCAGGAGTACAGACCTATAGAAATAGGACTGAGTAATGTTCCCATTGGAGCTACATGAGGATCTGAAATACTATTGAAATATTAGTTCACTATTACAAAGTGAACCGTGTTGAAAATAAGTACTTTGCTCTTATAGATTAGCTTTCTCTTTCCAGAGAATCTCATATTTCAGTTCTGTGCCTTTCCAGGAGTCATTCCTGTGAAATTGGACATCATGGACCCCTAAGTAAACGTGCCACCTTTTAAGTGAAGCACGAAGCCAGGGAATATGTACCATAATGAAAGACAAGCTGGTGTGGTCTGTTACCTGGGTGTATTTTGAGAACTGGACTCTTACCAATGCCTGGCCTCTCCATACAGATCAGGGCAAAGGATTTAGACTGCATTTGTTTGTTTGTTTGTTTGTTTGTTTTAGCTGGAAAGTTTGAATTATAGGATTAAAAAGTACTGCCATGTTTTCTCACTACTATTTCTTCACGGTCTAGTCAGGAAGCATGAGGTATTTATTGCAAAGTATACCAAAGACCCAGAGAAAGGGCAAGATGTCATCTTAAGTTTTTTTCTGCCCATTTTGCGTTGAATTAGAAAGACCTGGGAGGAGGCCAGCTTACCCCGCTTTGGCCCTATACTGAATAAGTGTTCTGGGCATAGAAGTACTGTACTGACCTGGAGGAAGAAGAAACCCTGCTCCTGCCTTTTGGAGTGAAGAAGACACAGGGGAGCCTAATTTCATTGTTATTTACATTTTGATCCATTTCAGATATACTCAAAAGTGACATAATCTATGAGCGGTCATCACCAAGCTTCAACAGCTACCCGCTCATAGCTACTCCTTTTTCACTTTAGTCTCCAGTTTGCAGTTCTCTCCTGTCATCCACATTATTTTGAAGCAAATCCTAGAAGCATACATACTATTGTAAACATTTCAGTGTGTAAATCTAAAAAGAAACTGAACCTGTCTAAAACCCTTTCAAAACTTGGCTTGCATTTTGAAAAGATAACTGCATCCCTAAGTTTCTTCACAATTTCTTTCTATATTCTTCTTTCAGAGTGCTGTTTTTTTTTCACACACTTCCTCTTAATAATGGTTCCTGAACAGAGTAGCCCATAAACAAAGAAGATGTAGCCAGTGAAGGGGATTCCCCACAGGGCTCCTGCCAGCCTCCTCCCTTCACACTGGGTCTAGATCACAAGAAGAGAGCCTTGCTGGGATTTACATTTGGGCTGTTTCGAGAGCATGTGGTCAGCACCAGATTGCTAACGGGACAGAAATGCACCAAGTCTGAAAAAAGTGTTCCAGCACACGGAACTGTGAGAGCAGCATTCTGGGTGCTCACATTCCGACACACCCTTTGACAGGACCATGATTCCCTGTCTACCTGGCTGCCTTCTTTTCCTCCATTTTCTTGTTTCCTTGTCTGCCTTGTTTATCGTCTCTACTTTCAGATCTTCCCGTTTTCCTGTAGCACACAGTCGAGCTTCATTTGCCCATCATCTTATGTTCTTCTAGTATTTTTTCATTTAGTATTTCTGAATTGAAACTCATGGTATTAATTACATGCTTGTTTATGGGACATAATATAGTGATGGTGATGGTGAGGATGAGGATGCTGCTGCTGCTGCTGCTGGTTCTGGTGGTAGTGATGATGATAGTGATGGTGTTAATGATGATGATGGTAAGATAATAATGGTGTTATGGTGATGTGATTGTGGTGGTAGTAGTGATGATGATGATGATGGTGGTGGTGGTGGTGTATCGATGGTTATTCACCTTCTGAATAATGACATGGAGACTTATATTTATTTATGACCACTTAGGTTTTATAGTTGAGGCTTGCTCCCAATTAACTTGTATAACTTAATAACCTGTTTATACTAATCCACGTTCCACACATGGCCAGTTACCTCTCCTTCTTTGCGGTACATCCCACTCCCTCCAGTTCTGGCTGGTGAATCTCCCCATGCCTGTTCTTCCCCAGACTTCCTATCTCTGCCTGGATGTCCCACCTTTCCCCTCCTGTCCTGCTATAGGCCATCAGACCTTCGTTAAACCAATCAGATGGTGATGGAGAGAGAAAGATGTCTACAAAATATGGTGCAGGTGCTGAGCCATTAGAATAAATTAGAATAAACACACTCTGTTGATACAGAAATCATTTGAAAAATACAAAGACAACCTTTACACAGCTCACAGGAAAGATGATCTCAATGATGGTGGGGGGTGGTGAAGATGCTTAACAGTCAGGGTTCTCTAGAGGGGAAGAACCCACAGAATAAATATACCTCGCAGGGGTTCTACTCGATGGGCTTACATGTTATGGGCTGAGTGAGTAGTCCAGCTATCTTCATGCTGGAGAGGCTGAGAGTCGGGTAGCCGCTCTGTCCATTGGGACAAGTGCCTCAGTAGTACCTGGACTGCAGAGAAGATCCGGAGGACTCCTGGAGAGTTTCAGGTCCTTCATTTCATCCAAGAAGCTGAGTTCTGATGTCAGCTAAGGAGAGCAGAAACTCACAACTCATCTATGAGTTCAACTCAACAATGGCAGAGTTGATCTGCTCACCAGCCAGGAGGGAAGGCGAGGGAGCAAAAGGAGCTCCATGTTCCCCTTCAAATCTCTTCATACTTGCCCACTGTGAGGGTGGGGCAGGAGGGGGGAGGGGGAGGGGGAAGGGAGGCCCCCTCTGGTTTGTTCATCCTTTCCGCCAGGCAATGGCCTCCCAGACCCACGGAGAGATGCTTCTTTTAGTTGATTAGAGATTCAGTCAAGAGGACCGCAGAGATTCACCATCGCAATAGGGAACTCTCCTGTGCTCCCAAGTCAGTTATCAAAGGCTACCCATAGCACCGGTCTTCTCTGTGAGACATTTTCTTCTTCATGTCTGCCTTCCCAGCTCTTGCCTTCACTGTTGGTGTCACCCACCACGTAAGTTCACTGCTATCATTATATTGGAATTAACTACCTGTTGAGTCCTTTGAAGCTGAATTTACATAGTAATGGATTTTAAACCTCGTAATGTCTACTTTAGTGAAGTATTGACAGTTTCAGTTCAGCAAGCAACTCAGCACAGTGAGGAATAGCCCAGGCTGGCCTCGAATTCAGAAATCCGCCAGCCTCTGCCTCCCAAGTGCTGGGATTAAAGGCATGTGCCATCACCACCTGACGGAATTTAACTTTGAACCTAATTATTTAAAAAAAGGTTTATTTTATTATTTTTGATTGTAATTAGCATGCCTGTGGGTAGGTACGTGCATATGAGAGCAGTGCCCAAGGTGTCCAGAAGAGGGCGCTGTATGTTCTGGAAAAGGAGTTATAGGCAGTTGTGAGCTGGCTGATGATTCTGTAGGATTCTTTTCATCTTTCCCTCCCTTTCTCCCTCTCTCCCTCCTTCCCTCTCTCTCTCCCTTCCTTCCTTCCTCTTCCCAGACAGGATTTCTCTGTGTAAGCCTTGCTTTTCTGATTCACACTGTAGACCAGCTTGGCCTTGAACTCAGAGATCCTCTTGCCTCTGCCTCCTTAGTGCTGGCATTGAAGGCCTGCGCCACCACTGCATGGCTATGAACTTTGGTCTTCTAGAAGAGCAGTATGTGCTCTTAACCACCTGAATCATCTCTCTAGCCTTCTGTGTCTTTAACTGGATCAGGCTGAAGTACAGGACACCAGGAGTTCAAGCAGGCAGTTTAGATGAGGAAATTCACCAAGGCTGTATATTTCTGTAACATATAAATCTCAAAACAAACTTTCAGTATTATTGAGATACATATTTTTGTGTGATTCTCTGGAGTCTAGATTTCTGGAAGATATAAATACCTTAATTATTTTTCCCAAAACACAGAAACAAAACGTTTAATTATAAATATAAAGAAATCTCTCTGGATGATATTTGGGTTCTCAGTGTCTTAAAATCTCTAAATAAGAAAATCTCCAACTCTGATATTCTAGCCTCGAGTCAGGGAGGGGCTATGTGAGGCAGGGACTTGGAGGAGAGGAGGGCTGTTTGGGGGATGTAAAGTGAATAAATAAATTAATTAATGGAGGGGAAAAAAGAGACCATATTTATAATCCTACTCATGATGGATTGTGGTAACATGATCCAGAGACTCCTGGCATATGGACCACTGGGTGTTCTACTAAGGGACTATCCCGATTCCATTATATGGCTGTGGGAAGAACCATTCTAATTGTGGATCAGACTATGGCCTGGGCAAAGAACCTGCATTGCATAAAACGGAGACAGTAAGCCGGGAGTAGCATGCATGTCTTCGAGGTTCTCTTCTAAGGGCTACAATGTGGCCAGCTGCATCAAGCTCCGGTGGTCCAGACTTCCCCATCACCGTGGACTGTACGTTGAACCGTGAGCTGATGTAAGGCCTTTCTCTTAATTTGCTTGTGTTCGGCTGTGCTCTCCCAGCAACAGGAAAATAAACCAAGACACCAGTTCTGCTACTCATTTGCAGTGTGATCTTAAAGAGCTTTCCTCATCTCAAACAAACTGGAGCTGATAGACAGCCACACCAGGCCACCCACAGACTCGGCTGACACTGTACTTAAAGAACTCTGTCTGTCAGTGTCTGTGGAGACTGGGTGCTCAAAGGACTGCGTCTCTTCCCCCTCCTCTGCCTCCTCCTATCATTTTCATCATCTTTCACTCTTTCCTAACTCCTTCCCTCCCTGTCTCCCTTCCTCCTTTTCTTTCTTCTCTTTCTCCTCCCTTCCTCCCCTCCCTACCCCCTCCTCCCTCCCACCTTCCCTCTCTACCTCTCTTCTTTCCTTCCTTCCTTCCTTCCTTCCTTCCTTCCTTCCTTCCTTCCTTCCTCCTCCCATGCCTCTCTGTGGTTTGCTCTGTTCAAACAGCCATGAAAAGGACAATGAATATTTAGCAAACAGATATTTATGATGAGAAACCATAGACAACATTTTTGCTGCCACCGTGAAACTTACATTCTTGAGGGGAAGACAGACAGTAAAGTCAGTAATACGGAAATGTGAACTTAAAAAAGCGGAGATAATATGTTGAGGACAGTAAATGAATGGTGGTCATGAGAGATGTTTTATAGGAGTGGGGGGGAGGGGAAGGGCTTGGGAGGTTCTGTGGGGTTTCCATGGATGTGCTGAATCCAGAAAGTTAAATCTACTAGCAGCTAGACCTCTCCCTGTAGAGGGGACCATGGAGGGACAGGCAAGCTGCTAAGAGATTCATTCTGCCTTTTTTTTTTTTTTTTTTTTGGTTTTTCGAGACAGGGTTTCTCTGTATAGCCCTGGCTGTCCTGGAACTCACTCTGTAGACCAGGCTGGCCTCGAACTCAGAAATCTGCCTGCCTCTGCCTCCCAAGTGCTGGGATTAAAGGCATGTGCCACCACTGCCCGGCCTCATCCTGCCTTCTTAACTAATGCGATTCTAAGTTTCCAAATGAGCTTTCCAGTTTTTCTTTCCTAAGCTTTGTGTAGCCCCCTCCCCCCTAGGATTTTGCACTCTGCAGAGTCTTGGTGATGTGCAGTAGTGTGTAGTTTGTGGGGTTGTGTTGGTAGAAGTGCCTTGCCTTCTTCTCGGTGGCTTTTGTAAAGGCAGCTTTATCTCTGCACCTCCTGGTTCCTCTGGGCTCCTCGTAGGTTAATGGCATCTAATGACACTAATGACACTCTTCTGTGAGCTCTGTTGCCAGCTACACTTGGAACACGAGGCTAGGTGCAAGTTGTAGGGAGAGGGCAGCCAAAACCTCCAGGTCCCCAGGAACTTGGCTGGAAGCCCCGTTCACACCAGGAAACACACTAGAAAAAATAAACTCGGCACCGGCGACCCACACACTTCTGCCTTTCTCGAAGTCATGACTGGCGTCACAGACCCCCAGAATTGTGTTCGTCAGCCTTCAGTGGCACTGACAAATTCTGAGACACTCGCTTATCTCAGGGTGGCACCTTCTGCCAGCCGTGTGGGGCTATGTGCTGTTTGGGTTGGCACCAGAGCACACAGCAGAAAAGGCCTTTGTGTTCACGCCCACAGAGTGGGCGCTGTGTGAACCCTCATTTGTACCCCATCATTTTATGTACACTGGATGCTAGGACATTTCTATGTGGCCTAGTATTTTTCTTTTTTCTTTCTAAAGATTTCTTTCTCAGACCAGTACTGTTTAGCTTCTTGTCTGAATTCTCATGACCTGGCTTTGGTTTAAAGATGAATGTAGCCAAGACTCAGTGTATGCTGGGAGGGTACTGTTTTCAGAGAACCCCCCCCCCCCCAAAAAAAAAAACAAAACCAAAACACTCACACACCCGTACGTATGCATAAATACTCACAAACACACATTTGTGTGCTCACGCTGATGAAACACAATGTGTGCGTGTGTGTGTGTTCAGTCAGGCTGGCTTCCATTTTCCAGTCTGTACGAAGAAAAGAGCATACAAGAAACAGACAAGGTTCCCTCTGAGAATCCCTGTATTCTGTTCTCATCTAAGGTGAAGCCCATTTTCTGACTTTTAACAATTTCTGGTTTGGTTTATCAAAGGAAAGGTCGATTAGCGTTCCTGGCCACTTAACTTTGTTGTTCATCCCTCTCCTTCCCGGGTCAGTTCTCCTACCCCCCCC
>NW_022196911.1:106748937-106767665 GCF_008632895.1 Mastomys coucha
CCCCCCCATACAGTGTTAAAAGTGAGCACAGGGCGTTGGCAGACTCCTGGCAGGAACGGATTGCCATTGAAATAAACACAGCTGGAAAACCGACCACCTATTGTTTTTCTTTCTGTTAGGAAATGAAAGAGCCATTTATCAAAGGCATAGAGCACTGGGCTCCCTGAGTTACTTCTGGGATTTATAGCTGCGGGGCTGGTTAATGATCAATGCCACCCCTGGGTGTCTGAATTGGCCTGCTAACCTTCTGCCTCCTTGAGTGGCTTCCCCTGCCCTGGAACAATGAACTCTGGAGTTTTGCTACCACACAGAGCAGGAGGCGGAGCCTGCTCTGTTCTTTGCCTCCCGCTGAACAGCTGAAGCGTGCTGGCTTTGGAGCTTAGCGAATGATGGCTTCTGCCGGGATTCCTTCTGCCTGCTCCCAGTTTGCAGCTTCGCAGGCCTCCTGGGAGCCCTTGAAGCTTCTGGAGATGGTCAAGTAAGTTCTGGAAACTGGTCGAGATGTGTGTGGCTTTCAGGTTACTCGGTTTACATCTTCAAGAGAAGAGGACACTTTTCTAAGTGGCATTCGGCTGCGGTGTCTCCTGAGGTTTAGTCTTGTGGCTGTCAGGAGTTGAATGGTTTGAAATTTGATTCTTGTGAAAACTTTGACCACTGTGAAAAATCTCTGACTTGTAGTGAGTGAGGTGTCAGAGGAGAGAGACTAGAGGCTGCAAACTCCGGGGCAGAGTGGTGTGCGTTGCTGGGTGTACTTGGGAAGTTGGGGGAGAACCAAGGGCAGGCTGTATTATTGGCTTGGTCCTCTACTCCTTTGCTTTCTATCCCCGAAGATCTCTCCCCACCCGCTTCTCTACCTCCATAGCTCACTTGCTTCCTCCCAGTCTTTCTGTCTTTAGGTAGAGGTTTTGATAATTTATTGCTTTTATGGTATCATAAAAACTGGTTGCTGCTTAAGAGTCGCTCCTGGTGTGTTAAGCTTTTTAAACAGTGATTTTCCTCTAAATTTAAACCAATTTTTCCTCACACCTGACATATAGGACCCAAGTTAGCAGTGAGGATGAGTAACTTCTTCTTTTTTTTTTTGAATAATTTTTTAAAAGATTTATTTATTTCATGTATATGAGTACACAATGTAGCTGTACAGATAGTTGTGAGCCTTCATCTGGTTGTTGGGAATTGACTTTTAGGACCTCTGCTCACTCCGGTTGGCCCCGCTTGTTCAGTCCTTGCTCTCTCTGGCCCAAAGATTTATTTATTATTATACATAAGTACACTGTAGCTGACTTCAGACACACCAGAATAGGGCGTCAGATCTCATTATGGATGGTTGTGAGCCACCATGTGGTTGCTGGGATTTGAACTCAGGACCTTTGGAAGACCAGTCAGTGCTCTTACCCACTGAGCCATCTCCCCAGCCCTGATGAGTAAGTACCTTCTGCCTAAGGTTTCCTCTAACGACCCCTGGGAGGGAGCCCTTACTCCAGGCAGGCTATATTTACTTGCATTTGGGAGCACTCTAAGGCGATATTTGTTGTGCTTTCCTGATTACCTCTTTGCTTGTGTTGCTAGTCATTTGTCCCGATTTGAAGTAGGGCATCTGGTTCCTCGCTGGAGTCACTCCTCTCCTTTTGCATCCTCTTGTGGCTGAGACTCCTGGGTGGAGCTCCTTAGAGTTAAGCCGTCCATGTATTTGCGATCTCAGTGTCAGACACAACACCCGGCAGTACAGTGAAAAGTCCCATACTTTGTCAGTCCACATTGTGTAGGGCTGATTAGTTTCATAAATATGTGCTAAGTGGCCTCCGAGATTCAGGAGGAGGGAGTAATGGTGTACACTGATTGATTCTTCTAGAACACTTGAAAGAAATGAAGAGATAGATGAAAAAAACTGTTCACTAAAAGGTGTTCCCCAAAGTCTTTCTCTTTGTTGATTACTGACTTTATACTGCTTGCCAAATTGATCTAGATACTGAATTTTTAAAAGAATAGATAGAAAAAGCTCAGTTATACTCTGTCTTAGGGCTCTAATGACACACCCTGTTTTAGTCATGGATTTCTTACTATTTTTTGAAATAAGACACATAGATTGTTTCTCTATATGATCATAATGGAAGGGTTCTTTGGCTGTCTCAATATTTTTCATATGTCCTGTCTGGTTTGATTCTTACATTTAGTTTAGAGAAGTAAATATTGATGTTATTCTGGATTTTACAATCGTGGAGACTGAGAGTTAAAAGCCAGTCCTTGGTTTAGAGCATTCTCTGCTCTTCTAGAGGACCTGTGTTCTATTCTGAACATCCATGAGGTGGCTCCCAAAAAACCATAATGCCAATTTCAGGGGGGAATACAATGCCTTCTGACCTCCTCAGACATGGCATGCATGTGGCACACAGACATACATGCAGGCAAAACACTCACACCCATACACTGATGTGCCTGCTTGGAGTACAGAAGGGAGAGGAGAGAAAAAGCAAGACCATAGGCATCATTTCCGTCTTTGCTTCGACTTCTGCCAAGCGCGAATAACCTGTGATCTACACCTAGGAAGAAACTCTCAAGTCCTTAACATGACTGATTTTCCCAGTCTGGTTCCTGAGCTGACACTTCCTAGTCTAGTCTTTTTGACTCATCAGCAAAGGTACCTGAGCCAAACGCTCCTGTAGTTTCAGCCCAGGGATGAGCAACAGCAGCTTGAGTTCCCATCTGGACCCTACAGAAGCGATAACCTCCAGGCACCATCCGGATCCGGCTGTTCTCCTAAATCTTTTTTAGAGCAGAGTCAATGTATCATTGCACCCTCCCTCTTAGTCCTTTTAGAGCAGAATAAATGTAGCATTGCATGCTCCCAGTAGTTAGTCAGACTCTCTTCAGTGTTTCAGCCTCTCAGGGCTAACTGTGGGAAGAGTACAAGACAGAACAGCCGGGGAGTGGGGTTTTTGTTTGTTTGGTTTTTTTGAGACAGGCTTTCTCTATGTAGCCGTGGCTGTCCTGGAACTCACTTTGTAGACCAGGCTGGCCTCGAACTCAGAGATCCAGCTGTCTCTGTCCAAGTGTTGGGATTAAAGGTATGTGCCACCATGACCCAGCTTCTAGAAGTGTTTCGTGTTCACTTCCACCATCACATCTAGCCACTTCTCTCTGATTTAGAAAACTGTAGGATATCGAGATCAGGGTGACAACATCCTCTTGCAGTTAAAATGAAAACAACCAACGAAAATGTCCCACCTTAGACTCAGTGTCCTCTGCCATTATGGTTGCGGTATAAAAGACCAGGCAGAGATGTTACTGTGACACTTGTCTCAGCGGGTAGGAAGGCTCCACCTCTTCAGCGAAAGAGCTGACATTTCTTCTCCAGCCCTGGGGATCATGTGGGCGAGTGTTTGCTGGCATACTCTCAGCAAGAATGAACATTTTCAGTATGCTGTGCTCACCTGGGTCGAGGGCAGTGCCATTTGTGGCCCCAGCTTACATTTGAGAAGCTGTGTGATGCCCTGGCCCCTGGCCCTGACTGGCTGCTGCTCCCTTAGCGAGTTGTATTCTGAGCCTTTGATGACGTTCTTCCTTTGCCTGGGAGTCTCTTTCCTAGCTCTTTTGTGCTAGGAAAGTCTAAAGGTAGACTTTAACTTTTTCCTTATGTCCTTCCCCGTAGGCAAGAAGCGAAACCCTGGCCTTAAGATTCCAAGAGAAGCATTTGAACAACCTCAGACCAGTTCCACGTAAGTTGGCCGGATGGTTTGGTTCCAAACGCTTGTATTTTACGTGCTTGCTGTGGGGGCTCATTTTTGGACAAGTGAGCGAGGTCTTCAGTTTGCACGTGGTTGTTAGAAAACAACAGCCCTTTGAGAGGAAAGTCCTTTGCTCGCTTTTCTGAGCTCTAAAACAGCCTTCTCGTCTACATTGATCCACAGCTTTGAAGTCAGTGTCTCACATTACTGGCTGTGTGAGAGCTATATACCACATGGGAGTTGAGGTCTTATATATACCCAGCAAGTTCCCCAGGTGTGGACTGCCTCAACACTTCCCTCTAGAAACCAATGAACGGACAAATAAATCCATGTGTTTATGTGGGGGACAATACTCTTAAAATTGAGTCGAAATGGTAGGGTGGTATTTGATGGTATTCATGGCATTTTGACACTTAATCCTGACTATAGATACAGAATAAACTAAAGGACTGCCTCTCGATTAGCTAAAGCATTTGCCCAAAGCCCTCAGTGAGCTCAGATCCTCTTGTATGTCTGTGAAGTTGGCTAGCTATCTCCCATGCAGCTGGAGGTCTTAAGAATCAATGTATTGTGTCTGAGGAGTAGGGAATCCAAGACCATAAACCACAACAGAAGTGCTGGAGTGGCAGAGCAAGTACAGGGAGCCGAACTCTGCCGTCTGGATGACCTCAATTCAAGAAGCCTCCTGGTAAAGGCAATTCAACCTTAGCCGTGACACATCTTATCAGAAAGAACACCCCCTGGTGTTAGGATGTACTCATGAACGCGACCAAGAGATTGCCCAGGATAGAGAGGCCCTTGCAGGGCAGTGCATCCACAGAGAGAGACATTCTAGGGGAGCTGAGAGACTGAATTCAGTTGGAATATTTATTTCATGAAGATGTGTAGAGGAAATTCTTCCTGGGTTTGTCTGAATGGGATTTTTCGTCTGCATAGTTTGTCATTCTTTCTCACTGTAAATGTAAAAAAAAAAATGTGATCCTATTTCTTTAACATTTCTCTCTGGCTTGTAGCGAGCTTGCAGTAAAATATGACCCGTCCTTTGTGCTATCTGTAAAGGACTTTATGGGATTGTACTTTGACATGATTATAGTGAGAGGGGGTTACAAAGGAATGTGCATGAAAATCCAGTGTGCTCTTGGCCGAGTCTGTAGACCCCTGCTTATTAACAACTTATACAATTCTACAGTGTTCATAACCAAGGAAGCCATGCCGGCGCAGGTGAGAGAACTTACCGCTAGCCATACAAGCGCGCGCGTGTGTGCATGTGCGTGTGCGTGTGCGTGTGCGTGTGCGTGTGCGTGTGTGTGTGTGTGTGTGTGTGTGTGTGTGTGTGTGTGCACACGTGCTTTCTGGAGTGATAGTACTATTTTATATTCTGACCAGTTATATCTGAAGGATATATAGAGTTTCTCTGCATCTCTGCCAGCATTCAGAGTTGCCATTGTTGATAAGTTTGCCATTGTTAATGAGTTTTTTAAAAGTCTGTATAGTAACAGATGACTACAGCTTTATCTTGAATATGAGTTCTGTGTAAATATTTTAGACGCTCCCTTTCCATCTACATACTTTTCTCTGGTGAGGTGTCTGTGCATATCTTTTTGCTACGACAAAGTGTATTTTACTTGTGCATCACTGAGGCCATACGCACGCGGGTGCCAAGCCTGTAGACTCTAGTCGGGAGCTGCCAAGCCTGTAGACTCTAGTCGGGAGCTGCCAAGCCTGTAGACTCTAGTCGGGAGCATAGATCACCCGCAGCTGGGCTTACAGGTGCTTGCGAACCCTGCACCCCTAAGAGCAATACACGTTCTTAACTTTTGAAGCCTCTCTCTATCTCTTGCCCATATCTTTTGCCTACAACTTATTAGAGGATTATTTTTATTTTTAATTTACTTTTTTTTTTTTACTAGCATTTCAAAGAAATAGGTTTCTCTGTGAAACTTTCATATACATATACAGATATATATGTATACATATACATATATACACATGCATGTGTATAATTATATGTTGTTTTTGTCACCACCTCCACTACCCTCTGTGATTGACCTTTCTCTTTTTATTACCGTGTGTGTGTGTGTGTGTGTGTGTGTGTGTGTGTGTGTGTGTGTGTACACACTTGCCTGTGGAGGTCAAAGGGAATCAATTCTCCTTTTCCACCATGTGGGTTCCAGATATTGAACTCAGGACCCCAGGTTTGACAAAGCAGAGATTGTTCTCCACTGAGCTTCCCTGCCTCCCTGTGATTGACTGTTGAGTTATTCATATATTCTAGGCACAAGGACTTTCCCAGTTATCTCATTTGAAAATACATCTTCCAGCGTGTAATTCATCTTTATCATTCTTTCATTAGGATTTTTTAAAAGGGCAGAAAAATTTGATTTTGATGGAATATTTTTCATTTTTTGATGTATTTATTTATTTTATGTATGAGTGCACTGTAGCTATCTTCAGATACACCAGAAGAGGGCATTGGATCCCATTACAGATAGTCATGATCTACCATGTGGTTGCTGGGAATTGAAGTCAGGACCTCTGGAAGAGCAGTAGATACTGTTAACCGCTGAGCCATCTCTCCAGCCCCGGAATATTATTTATTAGTTGTCATTCTTCCTACAGATTATGCCTCTGGTCTATAAGAACTCTTGTTACCTTAAGTCCTGAGGATTCTCAGTGATCCTGCTTAAAAATGTTACCTTTACCTTGAAGGCCAAGATCCATTTGGAGCTAAGGCTTTGTACACTGCCTACTGCATTGAGGGTTTTTTGGGTTGTTTTTGCTGACACATTTCTAGTTGTGAAGTGCTGTGAAGTGTCCCTTCCCTGGTGAATTGCCACTTTCCTTTGTCTAACAGTAATTAAGCTATTTCTGCATTTTATATTCTGTTCTCTTGACTTTTGGGTCTTTCTCTGGAGTATGACCCAGATGGTTTCTCCTATTTTGCTCTTTTTGAAAAATTTTATTTTTAATTTTTTTAGGCTTTTGTAATACACACACACACACACACACACAAACATGTATTTCAAACTTACATTGACCCTTGAAAGAGTCTTTTCTTTTCTTTCTTTCTTTTTTAAGGATTTATTTATTTATTATATGTAAGCACACTGTAGCTTTCTCAGACACACCAGAAGAGGGCGTCAGCTCTCGTTATGGATGGTTACAACCCACCATGTGGTTGCTGGGATTTGAACTCAGGACCTCCGGAAGAGCAGTCAGTCTCTTATCCGCTGAGCCATCTCTTAACCTCTGAGCTGAGTCTTGTATTTTCTTATTCGCTTTAGAATAACCTTGTCCTTGTTCACAAAGACACTGGCTGAGGTTTTCTTAGGAGTTAAGTTTAACCTAGAAGTCAACCGAGGCAGAGTTGATATCTTTTTTACACTGAACTAGTTGCAGGAGCATAATAAATTTCTCTAGATATTTAGATTTCCTTTCATCTGCTCCCAGTGTGTTGTAATTAAAGGTCTGCACCACGAGGCCCAGAAAGTTTGTTGATTTCTTTAACACAATTTGTTTGATTGCTTTTTTGCTTTCAATGTTGTTGTCTTCCACCCTTTAAAAATACGTATTTCTGAAGCTATAGTCTTCTCTTTTATTCTGAGATAGACTCTCACTTACAACCCTGGCTGGCCTGGAACTTGCTATGTAGAGTAGGTTGGCTTAAACTTATGGAGATCCAACTGCCTCTACCCCTCGAGTGCTAGGATTAAAGGTGTGCACTACCATGCCCAGCTCCTAAACCTACCTATATTCTGATATTGAAATGAGCATATAATTCAGTGTTCAGTTACTTGCCTAGCATGTGAAGCTTGACCTTAGATCATACACACACACACACACACACACACACACACACACACACACATATGTATATACACACATGTATATATATGTATGTGTACAATATATGTATTTATATGCATATATGTATATATACACATATGTATATATGTAGTAATATATACATATATTCTTATATCAACCACTCAGCTGCTTTATAATCCTTTTCTTTAAATCTTTTATTTTTTTAACCCTTTTCTAATGTTTGTCGATTTTCTGTATTTTATGGATTTTGAAAGCATTCCTAAGCATAAAGAAGAGGGCTGGAAGCCAAGGACAGAAGTGGTTTCTAGTCTGTTTCTTCTTAGAGTAGAGCATATTTCTAACATATGGTTTTGTTTCACTGTGTACACTCGAGATCATCGTTTTGGTCGACTTTAGCATTTTTGTTTGTAGAGTCTTTTATTAATACTGAGGCTAAAATTTACCTCCAAATGTAGAGCTTCTGCATTTTGCAACTCTCCAGGTAGATCTGATATTGAATAGAGACAAGTACCATTTATACCCCTCCCCTTCCTGCCGCCGCTGGGGTAGAGCTGAGAGCCTGGTGTGCTATTCCTTAGCTCACCCTGTGTGGATTCATCGCATGCTCCTTCTCGAATCACTGTCTTTGCCTCTGGTTTCTGAGTTGTCGCCTCCCTTGACTGGTAGTAACTAGTTCAAATTCAAGTCTATGCTAATAATTAGCAGTTCACTTAACCTGGGCAAGTCACTTGGTATGTGTGTCAGGGAGTTTTTCCTATTCACTTGAGAAGTGTAACAGTAGACTGTTCAAAGGTCGAGTACTGTGTGCAAGCAGAGTTTCATGTTTGAATTCCAAGCTTCTCCAATTGAACACCTTAGTTTAGGCAGGATTTCGTGTTATGGCAAGCTTAAGTTTCTTCTTAAAAAGATTAGGACCAAATGAGGAGATCACTGTTGAGATTAGAAACCCTCATCTGTGGCCCAGATCTTAGTCTGTCATAATAGCTGCCCAGTGAAAGGTCACTGCAAATTGTTTAGTTTTATGGCATAGCTTTTAGGCATACAAGCTGGCATATAAAGCGAGGGATACCAGAGGCTATATGTGAGATCAGACCTAACAGTTCTTGGTTAGTAAATGAGAATCCTTGACCTCTGTAGTGAGAATTCATCATGGGATGGCTCTGGGTTCTCATGTCATTATCTTATTGAAGAATCTTAAATCATTTTTTGTCTTTTGATGTTAATTCTTCCCGCTGAAGTGGAGACAGAGCACCTTGAGTATTACAGAAGGTCAAAAAGCTGTTTTCTATAAATGATCTAGTCATGTTTCTGACCCAGGTGGGTACTTAATAAAATAAACAAACAATGCATGTCATAGTAACCAGTGAGCTGATTATCTGCACGGCAGGCGGGTCTTTAATAAAATAAATGAATACTATATGTAACCGTTAACCAAGGAGCTGGTTCCTTATATACAGCTGTCCATAAATAAATAATTATCAAACTAGGCCATCACTGGTATTCACCCATGGTTTTAACCTCCTGTGGCTAACTGTGGCCACCTCAGGCAAACTACTATGTTTAACTCTGGACACAGGGAGGACAGTATCAGCAAATCCAGCCTGAGCTGTCAGGCTTGGTCCCATCCTTTGATGCTTTTGGCAGAGCTGATGAACCCAGAGGCCCGAGGCTTGGGTGGATTAGTCATTTTCATTGGAAGCCTCAGTATCAGGAACCCATCCCTTGATTCAGCCTGATTTACATGGGAATCATGGAATGGGTAAGATGCTTTATCTAGCTTTTTAACTTCTTTCTTCTCTTTCCTTCGGTCAAGGCTGAGGATTGGGTGACAGGAGTGTAGCCATCGATAAATAATATAAATATAAAATCACCAAACTTTTCTGGTGTGCATTTTTCTTCATTTAGAAAATGGCACCATGCCCTATGATGCTGCCATGAAGTGTAAGCAGAGATCAGAGTTAGGGGCAGCGAGCATTCGGGAAAGCTAGAGAAGTCTTCTTGGCTGCAGTGGGCCATGATGGCATCAACTGTATATTCTTTGTTGGTTATTCTTATAGAATATTGCGGAATCATTAAATATATGAAAGACTTTCATAGCTGACTGGACCATAGGAGGACGTTTTTTTAAGCCATGGTTTCAAATAGAAGATTTGATCTGGAAGAGGTTCTATCCAGTGATCTCACTGGTTGGCAAGAAAATGGAGGTAGTCCAAGTATTTAGTGACCTTTCTTTTTCCTTCCTCCATGGCTTTACCAAGGAAAGATGTCAAAGATTTTATTATTAATAAGTTATGTATTTCAGGTTACACTTGTCTTCCTTTTTAAGGGCGGTTACCACTAGTGGAAACAAATTGTAACAACTAAGGGAAAACAGCTTTGACTGTTTTAAGAATGAGAAGGTACGGGTAGAGAGATGGCCCAGAGGTAGGAGTGCTTGCTTTTCTCACAGGGGACCTGAATTTTGTTCCCAGCAGACATGTTGGGTGGCTCATAAACCACCTGTAATTCCAGTCCTGGGGGCTCTGACGCCATCTATTGGCCTCTACAGTCATGTGTGTATATCCCCACACAGAAGTACACACATATACACAGAACTTTAAAAAAAAATGCAAATAAATCTTTAAAATGAATGAGAAATTAGGGTGTAGAGACTTGATTCTTCTGGAAGGCTTTTCTGAAGACAGATTGCCTGCTCGGGAACAGTATACACGTGGGCCTCCTGACGCGTGTGTGATATTTCATTGTCTTCTCTTCTCTCCGAGTCTCATGCTTCAAGTTAGCTTAGGAAAACTTCCGGTGTTCTGCCAAGCTGAAATGAAGTTTGAAGTAAGGGACAGGTTGACAGGTGCATTTATGTTTCTATTCCCCCTTTACCTCGATTATTTTGTGCATTTGGTTTCAGCAGAATAGGTAAAACCATGACACACGAGGAGAAAATGAGCATTCAGCAAATGCCCCAATCGCCTTTCTGTTCCTGTGTGATAAATACTCTTGGGGGAGGAAAGGATTTATTTGGGATTCTACCTCCAGGTCATGGTCCGTCGCTGAAGGAAAGTCAGGAGAAGAACTGAACCAGGAACTTGCAAGCAGAAATTGTAGAGGAACTCTGCTCTCTAGCTTAGCTTCTGGCTCAGCCACAGCTCATGCTTAGCAGGCTTTCTTGTATAACCCAGGTCTACATGAGTAGGAATAGCACTGGCTCTGCTGGGCTGAGCCCTCCTAAGTTAATTCATAATCGAGACAGTTCTCTACAGGCATGCTCACAGGCCCATGTGATCTAAGCGACGATCCCCAGATCTACGCTCTCTGCTTAGATGACAGTCCACAGTCCCACCTATCTAGGGTGGCCCGTGATCCTTACGCTCTCCCTTTTATCTTCTCTTCTTCTTCCCTCCCCTCCATTTTCCTGTATTTCGGTCTGCAGACAGTTCTGGCATGAATGTGCATCCAAGGAGGGGGTGAAGTGCTAGGCCGTTCGTTCTTTGTAAGGGTAGCACCGACATTGCCTGTCTTCGTCTGCTACTTGTCCTGTTTGCTTGATTGTGTTAAGCACCTGCGCGTTGGCATCTCTTATTTTTGGTGCCTTTATTTTGAGAAGGTACCCTTCTCGGTTCCTGGTGAGGTACCCAGCCGGAGCCACACACTCTTCTCTTCAACTGCTTTCTACCAACCCAGAGCACAGATAATAAAAACCAATGCCCAGGAGGAGACCATGGAAACACAAAGTCAGCAAACCTCTGGCTCCTGAGACAATCCTGGAATAGAATGTTCCCTGTGTACAGAAGAAATGTCACTGGACTTGGGCCTGTAGATACAAAAGTATGCTGAGAAGTCAGGAGACCTGAGTTCTACTTGGCCTCCTTAGACCTTTTGGACATGCAATGAAGCAGGGAGGGGGTGACGTAGTCTTTTGCAGTTCTTGTTTTCTATGGATTTTGTAAGTTAAGACAACATTCCAGTTTAAAAAAAAAACACAATTCTGGAAACATGGTAAAAATAATTGAACGTGTTGGTACTCTTAAATGAAAGAAAGCCTTAAAAGTATATTACCATAGCATTATTCTCTATATAAGGGCTACTTAAGCATTTTCCACTCATGACCTGTTTTTGGTCAACGAATTTTAAAATATAACCTCACATATATAGATACTTAAGAGGAATGCATATTGGACATCTACTAATAGTAAATCCTAAATAACTTTATTTTAAGGTAATTCCTTGTCATATGTATAACTTAACCATTGATGAATATTAAAGAAAATTTGCATATTAATGAAACAGATGTGCTTGCTTGTTTACATATAAACCATTTTAATAGTGGCTGAATATTTGCTACGGCAGCATGTAGAGTGTCTTCAGTGTTCCTCTGAGTTGATCAGTGTTTTTTATCTCATAACTGTCAATACTTAGAGTGCCATTTGATATGACCAGGTATTGTAAAACAGCAAGACTTTAGTTAGGGCCATTTCAGACATGGTTTGAAATCCTGTCCTAATCCCAAGTCAGAATACACTGAACAATTGCTTTATGAAATGTAAGTCAGCATGTCAAACAGTAGTTTTCAAAATTAAAGATTCCAATATAATGCATACCACTCAGATACTTAAACACTAAGGGATGTTAGTAGGGCTTACTTAAACACTAAGAGATGCTAGTATGGCAATATTAAGGCCTTGTTTCCCACCACAGAACCATTATGAAGCAGAGAGATTTGTATGCCTAGTGAAATCACATCAACAATCATATACGGTAGTCTGTAATTGCATTTAGGGTCCTTCAGGCAGTGTTCATTGACGGGACATGGCATGTGACAGAACATGCTATGCAAAAGATGCATGTTGTATGCTCAGAAGCAAGGCTGCAGAGAGGCCACCCCATGTAGCACAGGTGAGTGCCACCAGAAACCAGTTCGCTCCACTATGGCTTTGATTTTGAATTGACTTTTGGTTGTTCAGAAAGCTTTTATACAGCGCATGGGGTCAGAAACCTTGATTTCAAAAAGCATTGTTCTATGTGACACTCATGGCTCTTCGTTTATTGAACATTTACTGTGGGATTTTACTTGGAGTATCTCAATTAATACTCATCTCTACACCACTAAGTATATGTGCTCCTAGCCCATGTTAAAGAAGAGTGAGATACTCTGAGAGATGGTGTGCGTGAAACCCAAATGCATTTTATTTCAAGCCCTGCCCTCTTTCCGTTGTCCTTAGAGCAAATCCATCAGCTGACCTATTTGGGAAGGACACAGTTGACCAAATATCTCACACTGCTTCTTTTATCCCTTATCTTTCTTAGGCCACCTCGGGATTTAGACTCCAAGGCTTGCATATCTATTGGAAACCAGGTGAGAAAAGTCATTGGCGCTTTGATCTCTTCCTATGCACGCTTCCCCACTGGACACTGAAAAGCCAGTTTCCTGTGGTGGAATGTCAGGAGACAGGGTTTAAAAAAGGATGTTGAATCCGAAGGAAACTGACTCCTGACACTTTTGCTATTTTGAATTGTGAATCGTAATCAAGCGATTGTGATCCCCAAGGAAGGTATGTGAGTGCAATAGATGCTTCTCTTGGGATGATGTTTCTCAAAGCCACACAGGTCTAGTTGCTCTTAGCCAGCCATAGATTCAAGGAGCTGCAGTGTAGCTAGATTCAGAGGCACAGTTTGAAAGCCAGGTTGGGTGGTGGTGTGCCATTACTGGGGACAAGCAGGTTGCCTTTCATGGGATCCTGAACATTTCCTGATAGTCGTGGCCTTGAGTGGCACCTTTGACATGTTAAAAGGACTTGTGGCTGCGCTACATCACGTCAAGGACACCAGAAGAAAGTGGATAGAGAGCGGCCTACTTGGTGTCCTGTTTAGATTCGCTTTCCTCTTGTGTGACCACCTTTCCTCCTTGCAGAATTTTGAGGTGAAGGCAGATGACCTGGAACCCATAGTGGAGCTGGGGCGAGGTGCGTACGGGGTGGTGGAGAAGATGCGCCACGTGCCCAGCGGGCAGATCATGGCGGTGAAGGTAGAGTTGACATTCCGCAAAATATTTTATTTCTTCAGTGTATGTGCTTGCCCATCCCGACTGTGAATTGGTCCTTTTTTACAGAGGCACAAGAACCTACAATAGAATTAAAAAAAGAAGTGTTCTTCTTTTGTGGATCTTGAACTTTGAGGGAGGTGCTCTGTTGGCCTGAGTCATATCAACTTTATATTCATTTTTGAAGTCTTCCTTGTCTCCCACTTTTAGTTCTTAAAGAATCTTTTTTTGAGGGGGGGAGGGAAGGAGGGAGGGAGGGAAGGAGAGAGGGAGGGAGAGAGAGAGAGAGCAAGAGAGAGAGAGAGAGAGAGAGAGAGAGAGAGAGAGAGAGAGAGAGAGAGAGAGAGTGTCAGAGTCTATGTCCATGGGTACAGGCACACTTTTGAGGGCAGAGGAGGGCATTAGATACCCTGGAGCTGGAATTATAGGCAATTATGAACCACTTGGGGTTCAGGAACTGAATTCTGGTTCTCTACAAGCACAGTATGTGCTCTTAACCCCTGAGCCATCTCTCTGGTCCCTACTACTGTGCAACTAATTCCACTTAAAATGATTTATAGTACTTTAAAAACCTCATCTAATACCAGTCCAAATAAAATTTCCTTGATGATATCAAAGTGTTATCATTTTGTTGTTGTGCTTATAAAATCAGATTCCAAACAGAAGGCTCTTTAATGGCATATCGTCTTGGTTTAAAAGAACCACCCCTTGAAAATCAAGAAGCAAAAACTGAGAAAGAAAATTGTCTATATTTGTAGGGAAAGGAGGGTAGAATGTATTTAGTGTTGATTCCATAGATCTTGAGCTATGGGCAGACGTTTGGAGTCAGCCTAAATGGCTTAAGTGGATTCTGAGTAGTCTAGAGGTTTCTTTAGAATATGGGAAGTTGTGTGTCCAAATGACAGCATTTTGTGTTAGAGATGCAATGTTCTATGCCTTTTATCCCAGAATGAATTCCTAAGTCATACCTAAGGGTCACTATAGCTACGGTACTTCAAGGGTCCCCCAGGGTGGGGATTTTCACCTTTTCTGTTATTTTAGCTTTCTTTTAAAGATTTATTTATCTAGATTTCATGTGAATGTATGTGTGTGTGTGCCTGACTACATGTACATGCATCGTGTGTGTAGTGTCTTAAGAGGCCAGAGGGCATCAAATCCCCTGGCACTGAAGTTACAGCTAGTTGTGAGCTGCCATGTGGGTGCTGGGAATTGAACCTGGGTCCTGTGGAAGAGCACCCAGTTTTCTTAACTGCTGAGCTGCCTTTCCAGCCTCGGATGTTCTCTTTTTTTTAAACTGTTGGGACCCAAGTAAGCAGAGAGTAATCAAGGGTATCACATTTTTGCCTTGAACAGACATAAACATTAAGCCAGGTTGCTTTTGCCGTTTTGAAATGCTTTCCCGAATTCTTGCCCATTCTCTGATATACACTCCGTGTTTTGCTTCTAAGCAGGGCCTGCTCAGGAAGTCAAATGGTCAGCCATCTCTGTTATCTTTTCATTTGTTCAAATAGCTCATGTTTCGAGATTCTGTGGATGGCCTTCTGTTAACGGCATGAAGTTTGATTCTGTTGCTCGGATGGGGCTTTGGTGGGTCCCTGCTTTTTCACGTGACTCTTCCTCAGGGTGGTAACCATACGTTGTTTGATGTGTGTTTCCATTCAGCGGATACGGGCCACAGTTAATAGCCAGGAGCAGAAACGGCTACTGATGGATCTGGATGTTTCCATGAGGACAGTGGACTGTCCATTTACTGTGACCTTCTATGGCGCACTCTTCCGGGAGGTGAGTGACCCTTCAGGCCGGTGTCCAACGAGCAACCATGTAAGAGTCTCTGATTGCACAGCCTCACTACTCTCTGCTGGGTGGGCCCCTCTTTGGAAATAATCGTATTTGCTTTTAAATGGTTTCAAATCTTGAGGAGAAACCATCCCTTTCTTCTAAAAGCTCAAACAAGAACTAGCCCTTTGGGAAACTTGTTGGTTATTTTTTTTCTTTTTCCTACTTCCCTCCTCATTGACAATCCTTGGACTTATTGGTCTCCAGGGCGATGTGTGGATCTGCATGGAGCTCATGGATACGTCACTAGATAAATTCTACAAACAAGTTATTGATAAAGGCCAAACAATTCCAGAGGATATCTTAGGAAAGATAGCAGTTTCTGTGAGTATCGTGAATTCCACCTACTCGGGGAGAACGGGAGAAGCCCGGACTTCGTGCCTTTGCCTAATAACTGCCTCTACCACATAGCTGTTGGTTACTGTGTCAGCAGGAGGCTAAGCAAATGCTTGTCTTACCCGCCTTTATGCAGTACATGCAGCCATTGGCCTGGTTTGATAAACCATGCCAAAACAAACACAAAACAAAAGCAAAACCTAAGGTAGAAAGGGTTTCTTTAGCTCACAACATGGTCTCCATGTTAGAGACCAGCATTCTAGAGAAGTCAAGGCATGAGGAACTCGAAGTAGCTAGTAAAATTACGTCCATAGTTAAGGGCATAGAGCACTGACTTAATACACACATTTTGCTTTCTCTATTCTTATGCAATCCAGAATCTACTACCTAGAGAGTGGTACGGCCCACAGTGGGCAGGGTTTTCCCACTTGAATGAACATATCAAGACAGTCTTCTACAGACAAGCCCACAGGCCAACCTGATCTCGACAATCTCTCTTTAGACTCTCCTTCAAAGTGATTCTGGATTGCCTCATATTGACAATTAAAACTGACCACAATGGCCTCCACACCTGTATTCATCATCTTTGACCTATCACTTCTATATCTGAGTACATATTGTAGTTCAAAGTGTTTTCTTTCTTTCTTTAAAAAGATTTATTATATATTATGTATATATATGTATATAGTGTGGCTGTCTTCAGACACACTAAAAGAGGGCATCAGATCTCATTACAGATGGTCGTGAGCCACCATGTGGTTGCTGGGAATTGAACTCAGGACTCCTGGAAAAGTAGTCAGTGAGTGTTCTTAACCGCTGAGCCATCTCTCTAGTTTTAATGTTTTCTTATGGAATTAGAAGACAAGGAAACCTTAATGGCTACCAAGGTTCAGGAAGGTGGAGGAAAACCATGGTTAAGC
Organism: Mastomys coucha; assembly: GCF_008632895.1. NCBI lineage: Eukaryota > Metazoa > Chordata > Mammalia > Rodentia > Muridae > Mastomys > Mastomys coucha. The sequence goes on from NW_022196911.1 coordinate 106,765,614, forward strand.
GAGCTGAAGGAGCTGCTTTAAGGTACAATCTTACAATTGTATCCATTCTAAGATACACTCCTCCTAGGTAGAGGTGACCAATTTAGGTAACTTCCTGTTGTTTTCTCCACTAGGGCCACCACTACTTGAGAAAAATCACTCATTCGGCCAACTTTAAGCAGGGAGAGTTAATAAAATTCAATACACTTAGCATTCAGCTTCTTTCCAGTGATGGGCTCAATAAATCGCCTCTGTTTCTCTTGCAGATTGTAAAAGCATTAGAACATTTACACAGTAAGCTCTCTGTGATCCATCGAGGTAAGCATGTGTAGAGTTGTCTAGGCAGTTGCTTTTGCCATGTTCATTTCTCCCCTCTCCTACTCCCCCGTGTCTCCTTTCCTCTCCCACTCTTCCCTGAGTGTATGGGGGTGGGGAAGACTTAGGCAGAAGAGCTAAAGGGTTTTCCTTTGGGATTGTAGAAAAAAAAAATGGAAGTAGTTGCGTTAATTTTCTATTACTGTAACAAATCACTCGACACAACCAACTGATGAAGAGGAGAGTTTATTTTGGATCAGTCTGAGGTTTACTAGTCTTTGCTGCTTTTTTTGGCCTGTGGTGAGGTGGCGCAAGATGGTGGGACTATGTTGGAGAGGAAGCTCATTCACCTTATGGCCAGGAAAGAAACAGAGATGACGCGACAGGCATCCCTTTCAAGGGCAGTCTCTAGTGACCTAAAACATCCATCCAAGTCCCACCTATTGAAGGTTTCAGCCTTACCCCATAGGGCTAAACTGAGGACTAAGCCTGTGTAGCATGCCCAGGTTTATAACATTTTACATTGCGGTGGCCCTGATGAATCTCTTAGAGAGGTTTCAATCAAAATGGGTTGCTGTAACAGCACTTGGTATATTGTTACGTTCCTTTCTGCCTTTTCATTCTTGGAGTGTCACACTAGGTGTTCAGTAGAGCACATTGTGTGTGTGTGCGTGTGTGTGCACATGTCTGTGTGTGTGTGTCTGTGTATGTTGAACCTCATATGAGTGTGGGTGCTTGCGTGCCATTGCTTCCTTGTAGAGGTCAAAGGGCAACCTCAGGTGTTGGTCTTTGCCTTTCACTTTATTTGGGATAGTGCCGTGTTGGTCATTGCTGAGTACATTGTGTTAGTTGACCTATGAGCTCTTGGGGAGTGTCTTATCTGTGTCTCCCTTCTCCATACAAAAATTCTGGGATTACGCAGGCACGCAGGCACGCACGCATTGCAGCGGGCCTTTTTCACGGGTGCTGAATATTTGAACCCAGATCACTATGCTTGGATGACAGATGGTTTTTCATCCATTGAGCCATCTCCCCAGCCCTCACTTTGGTTTGGTGCTAGTATTTTTTTTTTTTTTTTTTTTTAATTCTTACTCCACATATGGAAACAATGAAATCAGATAAGCAGAGGAGACAGGTTTTTCCATTTTGAGATTCACAGTCCTGAAAGACACATACAAAGTGTGAAGAACTAAAAGCCCAACTGGAGAGGAACACGCCGTGCGTGAGTCAGGGTCGGTGGTGACATTTGTGTTGGGCAGCTTGGCAAAGACAACCCTGTAAGGCAAGTAGAGAGTGTGGAGCCCTCTAGTGGCGAAGAGGTTACTCTCCCTTCATTTCCTTCAGATGTCAAGCCTTCTAACGTGCTCATTAACACACTGGGTCAAGTGAAGATGTGTGACTTTGGAATTAGTGGCTACCTGGTCGACTCTGTTGCTAAAACGATCGATGCCGGTTGCAAACCATACATGGCTGTAAGTACCAGCATGCGGCATGCATTCGTGCATGCGTGCGTGCACATGTCTGAGAAATGCACCTGCTTGCAAAACCAGGCAAGAAAATGAGAAAGAAATGGGTGCCTATCCCGGAGAATTGGAATGAACCTCAGATTTGAGAAAAATTCTCCATTGTGTGATTTTCTTAAAGGCTTTATGTCAGAAATCATCACGTGCTCCAAATATTGTTGCCATTCGCTGGGGTTGCTATAACAAAATACTGTTAACTGGACACCTTAAAGAACACAGTTTTTTTTTTTTGGTT
>NW_022196911.1:106767675-106774228 GCF_008632895.1 Mastomys coucha
GTTTTTTAATGAGTCTTTTTGCCTTGGGAAGTCCAAGATCAGGATATTGGAAGACTCGGGGTGTGTGTGTTGAGGGCCTGCTTCTCTGCCTTCTTTGAGGCTCCTGGTTGCATCCTCAAGTGGTGGAGGGAGCAGGGGATCTCTCTAAGGCTTCTTTTATGAGGATAATAACCTCATTCATGAGGAACTTACCCCAAATCCACAGCCCTCTTATAGAAATAAGACTTTCTGCCATGGTCACAAGTGGCATAAGTTTGTTTTTTTTTTAAAATTTTTATTTATTTTATTTTTATGAGTACACTGTAGCTGCCTTCAGACACAGCAGAAGAGGGCATCAGATCCCATTAGAGATGGTTGTCAGCCACCATATGGTTGCTGGGAATTGGACTCAAGACCTCTGGAAGAGCAGTCAGTGCTCTTAACCGCTCAGCCATCTCTCTAGCCCCTGTGGGGTACGGTTTTAACATTGTGCATTTTGGGATGGCACAAAGACATAAACCATAGCATATATATTGCTTTTTGGAATTAACTCAAAGGGACATGTTATTTGAAAATGCATGTAAGTAGTGGGCACTGGCACTCAGGTTTCCACGCTGACTTGCACCCGAGTATTAGCTTAACCACTAAGGGCGGAAGACTATGGAGATCCTAAATCACACACACAAGGCAGCTCTGGTTATTACAAAATGCCCAAGTGGAGGGACACATTTATCTCGGAAGGGACTTGCATTTGGGATTGAAAACTTCTTGTCCGTGTTTGAGTAAAACTCCCGAGGTCTCTTAACATCAGACAGTAGCTACAAACTTCTGCAGGCTTTTGTGGGTTTCGAGTTGTTGATATTTTTAGCCAGGGATAATGTTAATGGATGGAGAAACTTTTGAATGTGTAGCGTTGTTCTCCTTAAGGCATTTCAATTTTGTTATGGGGGAGCTGCATTCATAGCTGCCTCTAAGAAAAGACCAATATAAAGAAGGGAAGCCCCATGGAGACATTTCATAGCTTGTGGTGAGCCAGTCTTTTGGCCCGGGAGGCATGTTCACAGAGCCAGATAACTCATAGGCAAGTGGTACTGTTCCTTCCCGAGTCTTTATTGAGCTACATGGCATCGCGATTGTCTTTCCGTTTCTTAGCTGTCTGTCTCCTTTCCAGCCTGAACGAATAAATCCAGAGCTCAACCAGAAGGGGTACAGTGTGAAGTCTGACATTTGGAGTCTCGGCATCACCATGGTAACCTGTGATCATCATTTGTGGGCTATGAGGTTCTGAGCGCAAACCTGGATGGGGTGGGCTTTGGGGACCCAGAAGCAAATGCCCTTGATATCACTCACAGTTGGGCACCCTTTTCTCTCTGAGATGGCAGGTTATTCTCCAGGGCTGATGGTTTGCAGTACTGAACAGTGGAAACCATACAGTGAGACCTGACAGTCCAAATGTTCCATGACCTTCAAAAACTCATGTATTCTCACTGACAGTCTTTCTGATAGAGAAGGGGTTAATAGAATTTTTGTAGTTTGAATTAAGTTATGAGGATGAAGACAAGAAGCTTAAGTTACAAAACCAGGACAACAAAAGAAACAAAACAAAACAAAACAACCCAAACCCTGTCCCTGCTAATGTGTATGGGCCCTGATAGGCCAAATGTACTTGGTTGTATATTTTAATATTTTGAGATCAGATCTCATGTAGCCCAGCCTGATGTCAAAATCTCTATGTAGCCCAGGATGACCTTGAACTTCTGATCTTCCTCTCTCCACTCCCAAAGTCCAGGGATTGCAGGCATGCACCATCGTGTTTAGTTTGATACGATGCTAGGGAATCCACCCCTGGCTGCTATGCGAGTATTCCGCCAGCCGGACCACCTCCCAAGCTCTGCAGTGAACATTTTCACGGTGGAAGTTTTGGATGGTGAAGTTAGATCTACCCTCGGAACATGATAATGCATAGTGTACTTTCCCAAGCACGGTCCTATGGCCACACACGATCCTATGGCCTTATCTGTAATCTCTGTGACTGTACATTTTTAGTGTCTCTCTGAGGTCTGGAATTACCCACTGTGGTCCTGGCTACTGCCCAGGAGCAGCAGCTGATTATATCCAGTGAGTTATTCCATGTCCCTGCCCAGAAAACATGTGATTCTGGAACAGCAGGAGTGGCCTTTACTCAGGTCCAAAAAAAGATCAGTCATTTGGTCCTGGGTAACTTTTTTTTTTTTTTTAAATTTTCCATTTTACCAAGAGACCTGTAGGTGGCGGCAGAGGCACAGTGCTGCCAAAGTCTTTAAGCATTCCTATTCTGGGCAGATATTTGAAAAACTGGTTGTTTCCTGTGTTGAACTTTAATGCTCTTGGCTGAGAAGTTTTCATGAAATAGGTCCGGGTGTTATCAAGGGACTCATTTATTTAGGTAGGTTTAAATATCTGCCACTGGTAAGATAATATTTTAAAAAGCAGCCAGCCCTAAGATTTTGTGAGAATGGGTTATTAGCTTGTTGTTCTTCCCTAATTACACTTGAACTTCACCTCTAGTCCTCCTAAGAGGAAACACAGCTGCTTCCTAATAGCATTTCTTCACATGTTGCCTCCCCGCTTCCCTCCTTTTAGATTGAGCTGGCCATCCTTCGGTTTCCCTATGATTCTTGGGGAACGCCCTTCCAGCAGCTGAAGCAGGTGGTAGAAGAACCATCTCCCCAGCTCCCGGCAGACAAGTTCTCAGCGGACTTTGTTGACTTTACCTCACAGTGGTAAGAGAACCCTGCACACACAGATCTATCCCAAAGACAAGTCGCTCTCATGATTCTCCTCTGTGGAGTCTGACCCATCACATAACGCCCATTCCAGAAGCATCCATGGAGCCTGTTCTCTGGGCTGCAGAACAAGTTTACCTCTACTCCCAGTTCCAAGGCTAGTACAGAAACTCACTCAAGCCAATATTTGAAAGCATTGGGATTGGCAAGACCAGATCGGGTAGAGTGATCTACATAAGTATTTGGAGGATACAAATTCAGATGGGATTATTTTTGTTTTTTGTTTGTTTTGTTTTGAGACAGGGTTTCTCTGTGTATCCCTAGCTGTCCTGGTACTCACTCTGTACACCAGGCTGGCCTCGAACTCAGAAATCCGCCTGCCTCTGCCTTCCAAGTGCTAGGATTAAAGGTGTACGCCACCACTGCCCGGCTTGGGGTTATTTTTGCTTTGGAGGAAATAATTCCTGAGCTGAGGCCATGAGAGGCATTTCCCTAAGATGAGTCAGGAAGGAGAGGTGTTCCCATGGGAAAGATCGTACCGCATTGCATCACTAAGGCAAGAAAGACCTCTCCCGGACCTTGTGGTGACCAGTTAGTTTAATTTCCACCTTCACACAATCTGGAGTCTCTGTTGTTTAGAACAGGTTGGCCAGTGGGCAGTCTGTGTGTGTGGGGGGGTTGCTTTGATTATGTTACTTGATGTAAAAGGATCTAGCCTAAAAGAAAATGGCGCCGTTCCCTGGGTTTGGCTCCCAGAGTAGGGGAAAAAAATGGGCTACCTACTCTCATGCGTTTGCTTCTCTCTGCTCTCGATGGGGAATGTGGTGTGACAAGGTTTATGTTCCCACTGCCATGACTTCCTGCCGTGCTGAACTATAGCCTAGAATTGTGAGCTGAGATAAACCGTTTCTCTTTTTAGCCATGTTCTATCAGAGGATTTTATTCCAGTAACAGCTGTAAGGAGTCGGATATTGATAAGAGCATAGAGACAAAGTTTAGCAAGGCCTCCTGGAAAGCTAGGGGTCGGGGGATAGATGTACAGATTCCCTGTGACTGAGAAGATTGTGGGGCATTTGAGAACATTTTCTGGATGCTTCCAAGTCCTGTAGAACTTTGCCTTCTGAGGAACCCATGTTGACTGTGGATGGACTTATCCCAGTAGGTATAGTATAATAGGTACTGCTGGGGGTTTGGAGGCAAATCCAAAGAGGGCTGGAGCACGGAGAGAAGGAAAAGAAAAGGGACAAATATCTTCCAGATACTCACATGATTTCTGTATGCACGTTGGCCATGGTGCTGAGCGTCATAATGTGATGGTAGCGGCAGCCTCCGATGCAGCTGGGAGGAGGATGTCAAGACTACAGCCCGAAGTGGAACCGAGTTAGTTTAGATGGAGGTGGAAACCGAGAGGGAGTGGGTGGGTCAGAGCTGGCTCCGGTCCCAGCTATGTCTCTTGGAGGGAGCCGTTCCCGACCGTCCTTGCCACTGTGGATTGACCTAGACCTGGGAAGGCCTCCTGAGGTGCAGAGGATGCTGAAGCAATACACCTTTGGTCTCCTTGCTCCTTTGGAAGCTTCCAGATACAGCTTTTACTGGGGACCTTGATGACACAGGGCAATGTTCGGTTGCCTAAGGCCCCTTGGACCGGAACTTGGTGATCACCCACCCGATTCCCCATCCTGGTGTTTCCCTTGGTGTTTTCCAAGGCTACCATGGTGGCTTATTCCGAGTTTTAATTTTGGCTGAAAGACCAGAGAGAGCTGAAGTACTAGGCTCTAGGACAGCGTTGCTGGGCGTCTTTAATAAAAATGCGCCCTCGCCTCTCCGGTCTCCTGAAGCGCCTCCTGTTTTCCTTGAGTGATTTGTGTGGGCGAAGGGGTTGCATGTGCCATGTTGAAATTGGATCACGGTTTTGCTTTTTAGATTAAAAAACTTGGCCGTTCGTGTTTTTATTTTGTTTCACTCTCTCCCACCTTTTATCCTCAAGTGTTTAAAGGTCATGTAGGAAAAGCCGTGAGTCACAGTGCGTGGTTGACTCCCGGAGTTCTCAGGGGAGGATCCTGTGTGAGGAAGTGTCTTCAAGCTTCCCTTTCTATTGCTCTTCTCCTCCCAGACCCCTTCTCCAAAGATTCTGGATATTTCCTGAAGCTTTGGGAAGAAGGCGGTGGGTGTGAATGACTATAGAATGCGATTTCCCGGTGTGAATCCACTTAGCTCATTTCTCTGCTCTCCTTCCTCAGTCACTCACTGGTCAGTCTCTGGCCAAGCTTTCCCAAGGGCTGACCCCTGAGCCCTACCATCAGCAATGGCAATTTTTCAAGTGGTTGCAACCTTAGCAAACTTCCCATGCCAAATCCCTCCGCATGTGGTGAGAGCCCTGGTTTAACTCTCAATTCTGTGAACCTGCCTTCAGCTGCTGAGCCTTCCTGAATGCTGCTCAGATGCAAGCACTAACATCATTCAGTTACTTTTCAAGGCTGCCAACTTGATTCTACCTGGAATTAACTAAAACCCAAGGGCTGGCTGCCATTATAAGGAATTTTTTCTTAATTAAATCATTTGAAGTGGGAAAACCCACTTATACTCCAGATTGAGGTGAGAAGGTATATCTTTTAATCCAGGTCTTTTGAGATGGGATGATCCACCTGTAATCAGGGCACGCCTTCTGGTGGCAGCCCACGTAAAGGACATGGAAGAAGGAAGCTGGCCCCCCCCTAGCCTGCTTGCTCTCACTTTCACTGGCAAGTCCATTTCTCTCTGGCATTAGAGACTACTACTTCAGGATTCGGAATCTGTGTGTGTGTGTGTGTGTTTATATACATATGAATTTATATTCATTCTTACTAGTTCTATTTCTGTAAAGAACCCTGACTGTTCAACAGGGAGATTCTATATCTATATCTGTCTGTACCTTTATCTGTGTGTGTATCTCTATCTCTATATCTCTATCTCTATCTCTATCTCTATCTCTATCTCTATCTCTATCTGACAGTTTAGAATTGAGCTTGTTAGTGTGGAAAGAACTCTCAACAAAGTGCTTATCACTGAAGGAACCCTACTTTTTGTTCCTAGCTCTCACCGGGTTTCTATTTCCTAATCACGTAGTTGTCCTGCTGGTGCATTTTCATGGAGAAAATCTTTTCTTTTTGAATGCTATCATTACACAGATCCAACTCAGATAGGCTACGGTCTTCTGGACCTTTCCTGGTGGCCCTAGATCTTTGTGACAGGCAGAGAAAGGGGACTGTGGATTTCAGAAGTGGTACAGCCTAGGGGTGATACAGTCTGGGGGTCTTGGTTGGGTTTGTTTTACTGTCAGTTAAAGAATTAAAAGGTAGGAATAATCTGAAGCGTGACAGATGGCGGCGGGAAGTCTCACACACTGCACACCGAGGCATCAGCTGGGAGCACACACGGCAGCAGACAGAGAAAAAGCCTCTGTGCGGCAGAGGATGCCTTGGGAAAGGCATCGTCATGGTACCCGGTTAACTCGAGCCCGCCCGGAGTGCGAGGTCCTAAGTGCTTTTCTTTCTCTTTTTCTTCAGTAGCATCAGAGCAAATAGCGCATTGAATGAGGAAAGGGAAGTGAGAGCACTTGCTCCTCACGAGTTCTGAGATGAAAGAGACATTGCTCTGTTTCTTCACAGTCTTTAACACACGGAGTACTTGGTTTTGTTGGGGCGTTCTCATGCATACTTTGCTCTTAGTGTCTCCTTGTCCAGCTCCCTCTGCACTCTCCTACCCCTCCTACCCCTCCTACCCCTGCTACCCCTCCTACCCCTCCTACCCCTACTACCCCTCCTACCCCT
>NW_022196911.1:106774714-106800410 GCF_008632895.1 Mastomys coucha
CCCTCCTACCTCTCCTACTCCTCCTACCCCTCCTACCCCTCCTATGCCTCCTACCCCTCCTACCCCTGCTGGTCTGTTTGCTTCCCACAGAAGCATCTTTCTTGCTTCCATGTCACATGCCCTCCTTCCCTCCCTCCCCATTAGATGCTTCTCCTCTCATGGTCTGTTTTGACATCATGACCCCCCGCCTGACACATACCTACACACACTTATACCTACACTCACTTATATCTACACGCGCGTGCACACACACACACACACACATACTACTGTATTAGTCAGGGTTCTTTATATGAACAGAACTGATTCATTCTCTCAGTTATATATATATCCCTATTGAACAGTCAGGGTTCTTTACAGAAATAGAACTAGTAAGAATGAATATAAATGCACACACACACACACACATATATATGTATATACATATATATATACATACATATATATGTATATATACACACACACACATGTATACATATATGTTTATAGGTATACACATACACACATGCATATATATATTATATATATACATATACATATATACATATATATGTATGAGAGAGAGAGAGAAAGAGAGAGAGAGAGAGAGAGAGAGAGAGAGAGAGATTCCTAATCCTGAAGTAGTAGTCTCTAATGCCAGAGAGCAATGGACTTACCAGTGAAAGTGAGAGCAAGCAGGCTAGGGGGGGCCAGCTTCCTTCTTCCATGTCCTTTACGTGGGCTGCCACCAGAAGGCGTGCCCTGATTACAGGTGGATCACCCCATCTCAAAAGACCTGGATTAAAGATATACCTTCTCACCTCAATCTGGAGTACAAGTGGGTTTTCCCACTTCAAATGATTTAATTAAGAAAAAAAGGAAAAAAAATCCTTATAATGGTAACCAGCCTCTGGGTTTTAGTTAATTCCAGGTAGAGTCAAGTTGACAATCTTGAATAGCTGTCACACTTGAGCACATACTCATGTCTCTTCACACACACACACACACACACACACACACACACACACACACACACAATCCTACATATGCATACAAACATATACACTTACATACACACGGTCTTACATATTCATACAAACACATACTTCTACACACATAGTCCTACACATACACCTACATAACACACACCTACATACACACACAGTCCTACACATGCAGTCCTACAGATACATATACACACGCCTACATACACATACATTTAAGTTCGTGAAGCCATCCCTCTTGTGACATACTCCAGGAAGGCCACGCCTTCTAAACTATCCGAAACAGTGCCACCAAGTAGAACCCGACTATTTAAACGTGTGAGACTGTGGTGTGTATATGTGTGTGTGTGTGTGTGTACATTTCTCATTAAATCTACCAGATGACCAAAGAGGTCTTATTTTTGGATGTTTGTAATAGAAAGTTCTTACAGTCTAGTCTTTTAGAAGGTTTAAAATGATTTTATTTTTAAAAATGGGATTTTAGCAGATAGATCATACACACACACACACACACACACACACACACATACACACACATATCTATATGGAATACACACATAATATACATATATTATGTGCTTGAGTATATATAGGTAACTGTACACATATGTTGTATGTGACTCTGTGGGTACATAGATGGTGTGTGTGCATGTGAGGGAAGTGAAGGTCAACCTCAGGCATTGGTTCTTGGGTATGACCACCTCGTCGTGTTTTAAGGCAGGGTCTTTAGTCTGCCTGGCCATGAAGCCCAATGATTTTTCTATCTCTACCTCCCCAGTGTTAAGATTAGAAGTGTGTGTTGCTGCTCTCGGCTTTTTATGTGAGTTTTGGGGATCAACCTCGGGTCTTCATGCTTATGGGGTGAGCACTTTATGTACTGAACCTGTTCTCTGGCCCAGTAGTTTTCTCTCTAACCTTTTCACATGTGTTGACACAGAAAAGTCACTAGAGTAAGCTGCCTGCTACTAAAATAGTTAGACTTATGTTTGCATTTCCTCCAGGCCTACTTCGGAGTCTCAGTGCTCAGCCGGCTAGCCAGTTGCCATACCCAAGTGTGTTGGAGGCCCGTCCAGATGTCAATACTGTCTGACTCAGAGTAGCTAAAATCAAACAGTCGATTAAGCACAGTCTGTTTGTTCGGAACAGGAAAGTAAAAGAGGCAGTAGGTATTTATTTATCTTTTGACAAATGTATGGCTTCGGAGGCACACTGTGTTTTTATTCTGTGGACTGCACCACATACCCCTTCTTGGAAATGATCAGAGGGAGCTCAAATAGGCAGAAAGCTCCCCGTCAGCACGAACTTGAAGCTAGCAATTCTCAAGACAGAGTGGATCGGGTTTGTAGTGTCAGCCATGGCCAGGAGCTTGTGTTGTGGCATTTGGAAGAGGAATTAGAGAAGTTAACTAATTGCACACTTGAAAATGACAAGCCTCTCGAACATTCAAAAGCCAGACTTCCATCCAAGAGGAAAGTGGTGTACCTTTGAACTCTAAGGTTGTTATTTTATATTGAGTTTCAAGCATTTTCTACTAAACATGGAAAATTTGCTTCCACCCCAGCTTTCTCATGGGTGTTTTACTATTCTTAGTGCCTCTTTTGAAGTGTTTTTGATTTCAAGATGGAACGAATAGTCTGACTTTGCTTGCTTGCTTTCCTTTCTCTCTCCCTTTCACCTTCCCTCCATCCTCATTCCCCCTCTCCACCTTCCTCCCTCTTTCTACACCTCCTCCTCCTTCCTCCTTCCTTCCCTCCCTCTCTTTGTCTTTGTCAGTCTCTCTCTCTCTTTCTCTCTTTCTCTCTCTCTCTGTTATACCTTTCTTTTTAGATAAGGTTTTACTATATACACCTGTAAGTCCCTCTGTAGCCCAGGCTGGCCTTGATTCTGTAATCCTCCTCAGCTTCAGGCTCCTGAGTCCTGGAATGACAGACATCATTACCATGGCTGGCTGCTGTGAAAGACCTTTTTGTTAGAATTCTGTAGTTGGGGGTAAACTTTCCCTTCTGACAAGGGGCTGTAAGTCAAGAGGTAGCTCATTGAGCATTTGAGCCACAGCTTCTGAGGTCTGACGGATCGTAAATCCTTTGTGCTTGGCCAACTAGGATGACGTTCCCCACATTAAAAAAAAAAGAGATGGATTAAAGCAGAAAGGAAGTTTTGCAAACTGTTCTGGGGAAGAAAAATGTCCTGTCTCATGGTCACTTTTACTTGCAACTTGAAAGCCCAGGTGCTAAGGATGTAGCTTGGTGACAGAGTGCTTGCCTAGCCTGTGCTAGGTCCGGTCTTCTCTGCAATGTCACAATGACAAGAACAATGAAAAAGAGGAATCTTTAAAGCCGTTAGCCACCTGGGAAGAGAGAATCCTATTACACAGTAAACAGGGGGCCAAAGATAAGCACTGCTGCAGAGGTCATTGGTCTCTACAAGAACTCTTTATGTTAACATTTCAAGGTCAAGGTATTCCTCTTGGCTAATCATTCCCTGAGATCTGCGGTTGAGTAAAAAGTTAGTCATGGGAAGGTGGTCCATAGAGTGTTTCAGACTTAATATATTTAAAAGATTTTTATTTTTTCTTCCTCCCTCTCTCTCCCCTCCCTTCTCCTGTACTCCCTCCCTCTTCCCTTCATCCCTCCCTTGCACTCTCTTCCCCCTCCTCCATATATGTGGGTGCACGCTGCCATGGTGCACACATGGAGGTCAGAGGATAACGTACAGGAGTCTGTTCTCTCCTACTGTGTGGGCTCCAGAAATCAAACTCAGATTTCCAGGCTTGGCAGCAGGTGCCTGTTACCAGCTGAACCATCTAGCTGGCCCCTCAGATTTCCTATTTAATCTCTTGAATCTTAAGTGTAGTTTCTCTCTCTCTCTCTCTTTCTTTCTTTCTTTCTTTTTTTTTTTTCAAGACAGGGTTTCTCTGTATAGCCCTGGCTGTCCTGGAGCTCACTCTGTAGACCAGGCTGGCCTCGAACTCAGAAATCCGCCTGCCTCTGCCTCCCAAAGCACTGGGATTAAAGGTGTGCACCATCACTGCCTGGCTTTAAGTGTAGTTTTAATGTTGTATTTGTGTTATTTTATTGACTTAAGAAGTTAAATTGTTTAACCAATGGAGGAAAATTCTGGGTTTAGATTGACTTTGAATAATAGCTGGATGTTTGAGGCTTCTGTATATTTAAAAAAAAAATCTAGGACCTATGAATGAGGCAGCAGTGTCACCAGAGGATAGTTATTTTCCAGATGAACTAATACTTGAATTTAGACAACCTTTTGTTTCTAGGAAGACAGAAGAGAGAGATAGGAGGTATGAAGTAGTCATGATGAGGACATAAACAAATGTCATGTAAACCAACTGGAGATGGTTCTTACAACTGCATTCCAACTGGGAGAAGGGTATAGCAAGTTTTTCTGAAAAAGGAGGGCCAGCCAATTACCCATAGTCCAAGTATCCTTGACCTCTTGATGTCTGCACCAGTGGCACTTCCAACTGGATTGTCTTTGTTGTGGAAGGCAGGCTTGCACATTGAAGGATGCTTAGCAACATCCTCTGCCTCTGTCAAATACTGCCAACTAGTTGTGACAACCGAAGGTGCCTCCAGACATTGAGAAATGTCCCATGGGGTGGAGGTACAGAATAGCTACCATTGGGAACCACCAACATGGACTCTCAGGCGACAGGCATATGCAAAGCCACCAGTGGGTTAGGAGTTCATTCATTTCACCCAAGCACACATCCTCATATCAGTCCCACGCTGACAGTTGATGATTCTCCTTTCTAATATACTCTCATTTTTATCCCCAGTTGAGATGAACTTTCTCTCATAGGTTGTCTGGTCCCTGAGGCCACTAGGTCCTAGGTCTGCCCTCAGTTCCAGGTTGATTCTTGTGTCCTCTCCTCTGCCTGTAGCCTGTCTCAGGTTCCCTGGCTTCTACCCACAACATTGCCCGGAATAAACTGGTACGCTGCTTTTACGTTGTTTTGGTTCGAAAGCTCCTCCCCCCCCCCTTTTAATTTTTAAAGAGAATTTCATTTTGCATGTAAGCCTATAGTTCCACATCTTCTAGTGACGTCACTCTCCCACAGTTTTGTACTTGCACCCTTTGTGGGGTTCGAGTCTGTGAGTGTAGTAGAGCTCACGTCAGATGCTCAGGATTTCACTTGCTCCAAAGGATCTATCAGCAAAAATCCCAGGAGCCCAATATGCTGTCACACTATGGTTCTCAGACTTCACAGACAACTCTCTTCCCGTTCGCGTATGATCCTATGGCCCAGTGGCTACAGGAAGCTGTAGGTTGTTTCGTGCATCGCAGTTTTCAAGGGCATCCTTTCCTCCGTTTTATAACCCGGAACTCTAACATCAAGTAAATGGTTTCTTTTCTTTTTCCATTTTAGATCCAGGGGTGGGTAGAGGATAGGGGTGGGTTGAGGACAGGGGTGATGGGTTGGTCTCTCTCACGTTGTAGTTTTATGAAGACTGCCTCTGGTATCAAATGCTATTAAATGTTGGGATAGTCAGAGAACCGAATGACCACTAGACAGCAGCTCATGGCCACAAAAATATTTCTAAGAATCATTGCTAATTTGCTGACTGAATATGCTTCCCATTCTTATCCACCAAGACAGTGAACAAGAAGCACCTCCTTAGTAAAATATAGGTTTGTGGCTTCTGTCTCTGGCAGGTTTATGTAGGAACATATAAAAGCAAATTTTCTATGAGAGGGAACCACAAACAGGGAGGGGCACGCAGTTGGAGGCAGGGAGGAGTATTTAGTGTCCTGTGAGAAACGTTGGCTGATTTCCTCTCTGGGAGGTGGGATAGAAAGCTGCCTTGAAAGAAAGTACAGATATAGGTTTTGAAATGCAATGGCTATAGGTAAGAAAATTAGATTGAATGGCATTCATAATGTATTAAAGGAAAATGAACACGCACATACACACACACACACACACACACACACACACACTACACACTACACACTACACACATACATACTTATTCATGTTGAAGCAAGCCCAACGTGGTTTAAAACATAATTTCTAAGAGTTTATAATGTACAATAGAAACCAGTATGGGAGGCCTGTTTTTTTGTGCATTACAAAAATCAGTTATGGTTTTACATTGGTTCTAAAGGCTTAACAGTGAAAAAAAAATGGTTTCTAGATTTTTAATGTGATTATTATTTTTTTTCTTTAAGCTTGAAGAAAAATTCCAAAGAACGGCCCACATATCCAGAGCTTATGGTGAGTGTGAACACTTTGGTGAGTGTTAGCAGATGACAGCTAGTGATGTAGCCATGGCAAGGGGGTGCCTAAATAAACATTTAGGGAGGAATTGATCAATATGGTTGAATCCTGGGAACTGGATACAAGACAGAGTTAAGGGCCCTTTGTCACTGGTATTTATCCTTTAAAAATATTTTCTTATTTATTTTACGTGCATGTATTTATATGTTTGTGGGTATACATGTATCACAGTGTACTTGTAGAGATCAGAGGACACTTGCTGGAATCAGATCTCTCCTTCCGCCATGTGGGTCCTGGGGATTGAACTCAGGTCCTCAGGCTTGGCAGCAAGTTACTTTGATTCTCCGAGCCATCTTGCTGGTCCTGTTTGTGCTTTTTTTGTTTTGTTTTTGATGCAAGCTCAGAATAGGTCATTATTCCCAGTGATGGTTGCCATGTTGGTAAACCTAGAAAACATTTGTATCCAGGACGTTGGTATTTTCAAATCTGGAAAATTCTCACTATAAATATGCTGGGAAATGTGAGTTTGGAGACTTCAATGGGATAAGCTCATAAGCCATGTGGCCCATCAGTTTTTCGTAACAAATCTTTGACAAATTAAGTGATCTTCTTTCTCTCTACTTTTGGTCTTCATTTTGGTGGAAAGAAGTATAGTAAGCCCTTTTATGGGAGTAAAGCACCTGGTCCTGAATTTATTGTTTTTCCTATCAGTAACATATGATGAGAACAAAATCTTAACACTGTTGCTCTATAATAGTGCCTCTACCTAAATAGATGTAGAACATGGGACACGTCTATTTTGGAAAGAAATAATGTAGACTATATGTGAATGTGTGCTTACTGCTTACCCCTCAGGTTCATCTTAATTACCAAGGTTATAATTTTAACAGTGGGAAGGAGATGTTCTAGTTTTATTTCTGTTCCTGCAAAAAACTATCCTGACAAAAGGAGATTTAGGATGTCAGAGCATAAATAAATAAATAAATAAATAAATAAATAAGTGCATGTTAGCTTGCTTGCTTGCTTGCATTTAGCTCTGCTTCACCACTCCTAACACGTTAGGACTCTCTGCCTAGGGAATGGTGCCACCCCCAGTGGGCTGGATCTTCTCACACCAATGAACTCAGTTCAGTCTCCCACAGGCATGCCCACAGGCCAACCCAGTGTGGATAAGCCCTCACTGAGACTCTCTTCCCAGATGGTTTTGGGTTGTGCCAAGTTGGCAGTTAAAGCTAACTACCACAGGAGAATTACGACGTTCAATTCCAAGAGAGGGATGAGCAAGACTTGAGATCCTTGTTAGTGGACCTGCTGGCAGCAGTCATAGAGTGCTTTCTTCCGTCCTACCGACAGCCTCAGTGTCTGGATCGACTGAGTGCATCCCAGAAGCATAGGGCTCCTGGCATCTCTTATTGAACGGTGTTCTGGGGTAGATGAGACGCAGAGCAAGAGCTGTTTGGAAATATTCATAAAAGTTATACAGGAGAAGCTGGATAGCTTAGTGGTTAGGAGCATTTACTGTAGAGGACCTGGACCTAAATTCAGTTCCTAGCATTGGACCCTGTAGCTACAGCTCCAGAGATTTTGATGTCTGCTTCAGGTCTCTGTGGGTAAATAAACATTCCACCTCCCAATACACATATACGCAGAATTAAAAATAAAATATTAAAAAAGAGTTATCCAAAGATGAGCTGTGTGGACATCTCAGGCGTGCTGAGTTCTGTGAATAGGGCTTTGGTTTCTTTAACTCTGAGCCATTCTCTGACGAGAAAAACTGGAGTCAGGCCGTCTCCTTGCGCTTCCATTGCCACCCCTTTAAAAGAGCAGTGTTTGGTATTCACCACTCAGCAGCTGTATGGAAACAGAGGTGTGGGGGCTGGAGCGATGGCTCAGTGGTTAAGAAGAGCACTGACTGCTCTTCTAGAGGTCCTGAGTTCAATTCCTAGTAGCCACCACATGGTGGCTCACAACCATCTGTAATGGGATCCCATGCCCTCTTCTCGTGTGTGTGTGTGTGTGTGTGTGTGTGTGTGTGTGTGTGTGTGTGTGAAGATAGCGACAGCGGACTCATAGGCATAAAATAAGTAAAACATCTACAAAAGAAAGCCCAGACCAGTGTGTGGTCTTTGAAGATGTATTTACATGCGTGGGTCGAAGATCTGTTCTTGAATTATTAGTTTTTAGAAGTGGTCAACTGGAGGCCTTTCCAGGCCCGACTCCCACTTTTGTGGATATTTAACATTTAACAGATAATTTCACGTAAGGTGTGATAGACAGGGGGTGATTCCTATAGGATGCTATGGAAATTGGAATCCTGAAGTCTCTGTTTTATAACCAATTTCTAATACGAGAACATTTTCTCTGTAGTTCGGTTATTTACAGTGCCGAACACCCTCTTTTTTTTTTTTTCTCCAGTCTAAGTGGCCTCTTATCAAAACTTTCATCAGAAAACACTTGAGGAAAAAAAATATTTCCTATGCATCAGCCTCTGGTGTTGCCGTCTGCCTTCCTGATACAGTCTAACAAAGGCTGAGTTGGGGTGCTTGGCACGTCTGTTAATGTTGTAAGATTGTGTGGGCAACCCTCCCTCTCTATGGCAATAGTCTCTGCGGTACTGGAAATGGACGTGCCTTTTAAGACCGTAACTATTCCCTGCTTTCCTGTGGAATTGAGGTTTTGAAATGGAAATTCTGAGTTGGAACTCCCTGACTTCAGCACTGGGCAACACGTGCTGGAAGGGCTATTGTTTCAGTTTTTGGAATTTGTGAAGAGGTAGGAAGAGGGAAAAAAAAAGTGATTATTTTTCCAAATAAAGGAATATTATTATCAAGGCTCCAACCCAGATATATACTACTTATAGAATCCCCAATAATTTTCACCCTAATTTAGATGGAGGGCTATAAGTGCCCCAAGCCCCATCTTATTGGCTCATCTCCTCAAATGTCTGTTTTGTGGCATTTTTTTTTTCCACAGCAGATATTAACCAATACTTTTTTGGTAAAGGTCTAGATAGTATTTTAGGTTAATGAGCCATGTAGTTGCTGTTAAAACAAATGAACTAAGCTGAAGTAGCCCTGTTCAACATAGGAAAGCAAAAAGAACATGTGGCTGTGTTCCAATAAAACTTTATTTAAAAACCAGACACTGGACTTGTACCTTTTCTACGTTAGTGATAAAACACTAAAACTAAGTCAACCTAGAGAAATAAGTGTTTATTTGGGCCTATAGTTCCAAAAGATTAGAACCTTTGATGGTAGAGCCAAGACAAGGTGGCAGGAGCCGGAAGCTGAAGGCTCATTTCTTGACCGGTACACAGGAAGCAGCGAGAGCCAACTGAGAACGGTATGACTCTTCAAAGCCCGCCTCCGCTGACGCTGAGGGACTTGCTCCAGCAAGGCCACACCTCCTAAACCTCCCCAAACGGTGCCACTAACTGGGGACTGAGTATTCAAGCATCTGATCCTAGGAGGGACATTTCTCATTCAAATCACCGCAGACAAGGGGTTGGATTTGGTCTGGGGATCATAGCTTGATGACCCCTGCCTTAGATATTTACCACCAGAAATAGTAGCCAGGCCGTTCAGATGATTTCCCAGTAGAATGATTGTCTTCTCCAAATATCTGAGAAAGTTCTAGATTTGAATTGCGGTATGAAACCAGAAGAGCTGAACCCACAGCCCTGGAGGTTGAGGCACATACCTGGAATATTTTTGAGGCCTGGTAGTGATTGTGGCTTGCCTCTCTGCTTCCTGGCAGCATGTCCGCGAATCTCCACGCTTCTTCCCGGCACCATAGGACTCCTAAATGGTACAGGGTCCTCCCTCTTGGGGAAGAGGCTGAAGCTGGAGCTGGAGCCTGGAGATTGTTTGTAGGACCCCATTTGCCCACCTCCAGGTTGCCGTCCTTCCTACTCTTAGTTGTTTCTAGAAGGAATCAAGTTCTCAACGCTCTTCAACTTCAAAGCCCCACACAAGGCTCACGGCCACCTTCCTTGTCAGTTAGCTTGCCTCCTTGCTCTCTCTCGTATCTTGTCCTCAGAGTACTTTCTTAATCTGGGATAAACTAAAAGCTATCTAAAGAAGTTGTTTTAAATTAAGGGTTCCGGATCCTATTATTTAATCCATTCACGGACTGGAGCCCCATGTACTGAACTAGCGACAGCAGGATAAGGCTTGAGGTGGAGCTGACAGGCACTGGACTCAGCCATCCAGGCAATCCGAGGCTTGGCGTGTCCTGTTTTGATAGTCAAGAGCTTTTTAAGCACGTTAAAAGATTCTCCAAATGTCAAGGGGATGTGGGAAAGCTAATAAGTACGGTGGTCAAAAGAAAATGACAAAAAAAACCCAAAACAAAACCAAAAAAAAAAAAAAAAAAAACCAAGCCCTTGGTAAGGGTGCCGAGCTGAGTACGTGGTCAGTAATCGAAAGGGGGTGTCACGAGTTTGGCAGATAGGGGAATTTAGAGTGAAGGGCCGTGAATCTAGAACGTCACACTGGGCATAAGGCTCTGAGCCAGCACTCAGCCTGTACCCGCCAATGGGCAGGAACAGAACTTTCGTGTTCTGAGTCACAGTGCTCAACAGTGACCACCCACTTTCTTTGGGGTTTTATTCCTTTGTTCCCTCCCTCAGTGGCATTGTTTCCTAAGACTTACATGGGTGGGCACTCAGTTCCCCACAGAGCTGACTCATCTGGCCCTCCGCTGTCAGGTTTCAAACAAATATAATTAGCAAACCTACTGGTAGGCAGAGTGAAGGTTGCAAGCTGAACCTTTCATCAGGGAAGCAGAGTGAGTCATGACTACATGAGAAAAGAGTCATGTTGAGCCATTCACAGTGGCCACTGCTGGCTAGTCAGAGGCCTGGGCATGGTAGGTGAGGTGGAGGGGTGTGTGATGTGGGTGCCTCCAGGACTTGGAGTTTCTTTGCTTGGTTTCTGGTCCCACTAGAAGAGCTGAGGGACATGATGTAATGCACCTCTCTCGCTGGAGATTGAAGGCTCTGTAGCCCAACGCTTACTCTAACCCAGCTGAGCAGTGCAGGAAGGTTTTCTGTTACGCAGAAGAAATGGCTTGGTCATTCCAAGCATTGAAATGGCTTGGAATATGGGGGCTCTTGCGTCACGCCTTACCTTTTCTCTACACAGTGTAAGACATGACATTGTATTTTTCTTTAAGTTGACTTAGTCCGACCTGTACACAAAGATAATTTTCTTTTCTTTTTTTTTTTCAATCTTTAATCTCTGAGCTGAATTTTTTTTTTCTGAATTAACCAGCAGTCTGACGGTCTACATTAGTCTGTGAATGGCTCAAACTCTTTAAGATTGATGCAGTCTTAGCTGTGGGTGTGGCCTTAGAACATGGCCTTAGCTGTTTTAGTTCAAAGTGGTTTTCCAGTGTCACGGGCATGAATGCCTTCCTTGCCCATTTACCAGTATCTCTTCTTCTGCCCCGCTCCTTGTCCCGTCAAGTGGAGGAATCGAAGTCTGTGACGTTTTAATTATTGCAGCTGTCTAAAATGACTTTGAAGAGAGATGGTCTTAGCCAATCTTTGTATTTCTGTATGGATGGGATTATGTAGTATACTTACATATGTTACTTAAACTATAGATTTTTTTTTTTTTGTATTGGAAACCTAGACATGAAAATGGGAGATGGCAAAGAGGTAGCCTTGAGGTAAGCATGTGAATAAATATGTGCTTGATTGCACAAGGAATATGAGAAATCCAGCTTGCCTTGAGAGAGATATTAACCCATTTATTAAGCAAAGGTATTAATTTGCTAATTTTATATGTTATTAATACTGTGTATTTTTCTTCTCTTTCCCAGCAACATCCATTTTTCACCGTACATGAATCCAAAGCAGCAGACGTGGCATCTTTTGTAAAACTGATACTTGGGGACTAAAAAGCCATGGACTTAACTGGTCGACCCTACTGTGGATTGGTGAGCTTACAGGGCGGAGTGAGTTCACTACAGCGCCAACAGAAAGTCGTCTTGTGATCATTGAACCCCGCCTTTCTGAGGGGTTTCCTCTCCCTGGTTTTCTTTTTCCTCTCCAAAGGGGGCCTTGAAATCTCTAGCCCAGGCTGAACTCTCTAGATGGGTGAAATACGACGAAGGCTTAGGACTTGAAAAGGGGATGAAATATTTAATGGCAAGTCAGACGAGTCCTCAAGCTTCTCAGATCTCTCGTGTTCTTTACGAAATGAATGCATCGACCCTGGTTACAAGGTGCTACAGTAGTGACGAGATTGTAAAGTAGATTCGTAGTGTATCCCACTTATTTTAATATTTATGTTTCAGTTCTTGGTTGGAAATATTCCACTTTATGCAAGAAGGGAGATACAGAGGCAGGGCTGACTTAGCAGTATTTATAGGGCTTTTATTTTTTGAGTTCAATCATGTCTGTGGTCCAGAGGAAGTTATTTAATATGCATTTTAAAGGATATTATAAAAATCTCAAGCAAAGGGGCTCTTCCTGTGCAGTGTGGCTTGCAAGCTCTCAGAGCTGCTGCTCCCGACCTTCAACCCAACCGTGGGTGATCATCGCATCTTTTGAATGATTTGTCAACGTTAATGTTCCTCACCCCCCACCCCCCAACTTTGGAAAACATGAAAGTCACTTGTATCATGGCTCAAAGAGTTAAAAAATACAATGGTTCTCTTCAAATTTGTGGTATAGTATTAGTGAAAAAATGAAAATAACGGAAAGTGATGTGCTTTTTATATTTGCCTGTCTTTCTCTCTCTGTGTGTGTTTGTTTGCATATGTACTTGTGTGTGTGTGTGTGTGTGTGTGTGTGTTTGTGTCTGTTTTTGTGTGTGTGAGTACATTTAGTAAACCAAGTTCTACCAAGTGGCTTCTAGGAACACCTATATTAGTTAAGAGGACACCTGTCAGTCCTGAGAGAAGATCCAAAAGCTCACAGAGAGAAACGAGGCTCTCTGTTCTTGTGCCTCCTCAGTGGATATGCCCCAAGGCCTGCTTCTGTAATGCACAAACTGTCCTGCTTTCCTGGTTTGTTCTCACATCTAATGAAGAAGTCTTATTATTAGAAGGGCTATGCTAAGAGAAGATAAACTCCAGCAGTCTTTAACGAAATGAAGACTTAATGAAGAACAATGCCTTGGGACAGACTGCCAAGTTGTCATAGGCTCAGACCATGTCTCGGTATAACACTGTGGAGTTAACCCTCCACTCTCAAGCTCTTGCAGGTTGACTGAATTCTTGTGATTAAAGATGACATGAGTTCTCTAGTTGAAGTGTATGTGGTCCTCTAGGATTGAGAAGTATTGTGAATGGCAGGGAGAGGGTAGATATTTGCTAAATAATGAGGAACTATTGCTTGGGTACAGTGTTACTATAAGGCTACTACTGTTGGAATTCCTAGACAGTGTGTTGATAAAAAGGGAAGAAAAAAATATTCACATTTTTTTTCTTTCCCTTCCCTGACCTCTTTGAATTCTCCCTTCCATCTCCTCTGGATTTGAAAGCATTTACAGTACAGTTTCCATTGTATTATTTGCATCTTCAGGACTCTCTTCCACAGGTCACCTGTTCAGAGTGCATCTGACACTTCAACATCTCTTTTGTAGTCTCTTTTAAGTGATACCCATTGGCAGGGCTGAGGAGATAGATGGCTGTGAGTGAAAGACTTGTGTCTCAGGCATGAGGACCTGCATTCAGATTCCTGGAACCCACAAAAACCTGGCCTTGTGGCACAGACCTGTAAACCCAGTGATGGCGAGATAGGAAGGGAGACAGACAGATCTCTGGAAGCCTATGGATGGGTTAGCCTGGCCTACATACTGAAATTCCAGGCCAGTGGAAGACCTGTCTCCAACAAAAGGTGGAATGCACCTGAGGACAGATGACTTTTCCCAGTGTGTTAGGCATGGCCACACTCTTCTCCATCCCTCCAAACACCCCTCGGCCCAGTACCCACATTCATCTGCTCTACCCAGCACAACTTCATCTGCTCTAAAGACACATCTCTTTTATTTATTTCTTGCCAGAAAAGTAGTATTGTCCTCTTGATTGTGTTCATTCAGTTTCCGACCCACCTTTCTAAATTGGAAGGTCCTTTCTTTGACATAGAGAGAAGTCACTACTGTCTTCCTGTGCTGTTCGATCATCTTAAGAGAACAGAAAAGCAATGGGGGAGAAGGCTGGGGAGTCCTCTCATAACTTCTAGTGAAACTCCTTCAGGAAATCTCTTTCTGGCCTGAATCTGGTTATTCTTAATTGCTTGCCTACTTTGAATCACTTCTAACAGAGAGCATGTTTTGCGCTCGTGTGCCTGGGTTGTTTGGCCTGTGAGCCCAGGGCAGGAACCTGTAAGATACCATAGTGGGAAGAGCTGCTAGTTCAAGCCTGGCATGCTTTGGAGCTATTTAGCTGCCTGTGTGGGTGCCAGAGTCCTGGCCCCAGAGACTTGGAATTAATTGGTCCAGGTCAAACTGAGGAATCAGTACTCTAAAGAAAGAAAGAAAGAAAGTGTGTGTGTGTGGGGGAAGGCCCTCATGTATTCTTAATGCACACCAGAGTTGAGGGCACTTTATTAAAAGTCAGAATAAAGTGGTCCCCTGAAATGGAAGAGGATAGAAATGGGTCATTGTTTTTAGTTCTTGTCCATCTTCTAAACCTAACAAGAATTTGCATATGCCAAAGTTTCCTTATTTATGGTGCTGTTGATGGGTTGTTTCAGTACCGCTGCCCCCCTTGTGTATGTGTGATGCTGAAGGCCAAGATATCGAATACTTCGGCATATCAAACAATTAGGCCCAAGCTGCTTTGCAGCAGTCCTTTGAAGACTATCACTCAGATGTCAGTATTTCTCCTGACAACTCATAGTATACTAGCAAGCCTATGAGTTGTTTTAGCACAAGGGTTGTAGACGCTGGGCAAATGCAATGCTGAGATTTGCCCAGTCTTTGATCAGGGACTCTGAAAACTGAGTTCTCCAGCCCCGTGTTGTTTCATTCTTTATCATGTGGATATTCTGGGTTTGCCTGCCTCCTTAATTATGAAGTTAAAGATTGAAGCCGTTCTTGGATGTTTATCAGTTGTGTGCTAATGAATTTCATTGTCTAGAAATGAAACAGATAGAGCTAGGGAGATGGCTTAGAAGGTAAAGACAACCTGGAAGATCCCTGAAGATTATTGGCCAACCATTATAGCAAATCTATTAGCTTCAGGTTCAGAGAAGGACCTTGTGTCAAAAAACAAACTTAAAGAGAGATTGAAGAGAGATCCCTCACGTTGATCTTTAATCTCCTCATAGCCACATACATGTGCATGCACACACACACGCACACACACACACATGCTCACATCCATACCAAAAAGTACATACAACACACACATACATAACACACAACACAGTAGCACACATATACAAAATTAAAAAAAAAATACAATGGTCAGAAACAGTCAATAGTCTGTGCAGTAGAGGACACAATCACTTCCCTCAATTCTCCTAATAAACTTGATCTAAAGCCCCAAATGGCTTCCTTATCCGCAGGGTTTCATTCCCTCTGCTCAGAGCAATCACTTCTAAGAGTGTTTAGGAGAAACAAGTTTCTTTTTGTCTTAAAAGTGCAATGGATATCTAGTTCTTAATTCCTTTTGGGGGGGGCGTGGCTTGGGGTTGTTGTTACTCTCTCTGACTTTGACAATAAGAGTTGTATAGTCACACAATTCATCAGAGTTGATGTTCTGCTAGTGAACTGAAGAGAATTTCTGTTGTACCACACACTAGGGGTTTGTCAGAAAGCCTCTGAGTTTAAGGGGATTTGCTGGCTCAAGGAGTCTCCTACTTTTATGGAGGTAGCAAGTGAAATGATACTTGGATAAATGTCACTTTCATGGGTCCCCTCCCCCCCCCACATTTTTTTAACGTTTAGAAAGGAAGAAGCCACTTTTTAATCAGGCCATTGAAGATAGACATTGTGGCTGAAAAATGCCACGGTGAATCTCTGAAGCAACAGCTACTGCACCAGGTGAATGAATGGACAAGCATTTCATTTGTTTTCACTCTTGGAGATGCCATGGTCCTTCTTCCTGGGATCTCTATTCATTTAAAACACTGCTGAATGTACTGGCAGGTAAAGTTAGTCTTCAGTTTCTCTCCTCTCCTCTCCTCTCCTCTCCTCTCCTCTCCTCTCCTCTCCTCTCCTCTCCTCTCCTCTCCTCTCCTCTCCTCTCCTCTCTTCTTTTCTTGAGACAGGGTTTCTCTGTGTAGCCCTGGCTGGCTTAGAACTTTCCCTGTGGACCAGGCTGGCTACGAACTCACAGAGATCCACCTGCCTCTGTCTACTGAGTACTGGCATCCTAGGTGTATGTTACCACTGCCTGAAAGTTTTCTATGGCCTTAATTGGTTAAATTATAATTATCTTGGAAATATATTGAAAATTAGAATCTTTTCTCTAGGACAATGGATAGCATGTGTGAACCATCAATTCTGAAAGCACTTCTTTGTTAGGGGAGGGATGGAAGGTTACCGACCTTGTAGATCAATAGACTACTGTAGAGTGTAGATCAATCAACACTTTAGAATGTAGGACTATGTCATCCTTGAATGCAGTGGCAAAATGTTTGATAAAGGCCCAGATAGTAAATATTTTTGGCTTTCTGTTTCAAGGACTTTTTGTGGTTATGGTATCTTTTCAACTCTTCTGTTGAGATCTGAAGACATCAGAAAACAATGCCTCAATGAACAAACCTGGTGCCCATGTTACAAATTTAACCTTATAAAACCAAGCCAGGGGTTGTGTTTAGCTCACAGGCCATGGTCTGCCAATGCCGGTTGTAGACCATCAAACACAGCATCCTAATTAATTAACTCTACGAATGGAGTTTTCAACTCCATGGTTGGCTTAGCTCCTGAGGCATATTGGGAAGATGAATACAGGAAAATAAAACTTGAGAAAGTGGGGAGATTTTGGTCCTGTGAGTGTAGTCTGTTCATTTCTCCGGGTATTTTTTATTCTAGAAGGTGATGGAAGTTTCCTCTGGGTTAAGTGATACGTCTCATTATATGTTGTTGACATCATGACTTAGGTTAGTCTGGGAAAGGTGCGTTCTTAGATATTTCTTATATCCTTGGCTCTTAGCTTCTTTGCATTTTCTTTTTCTCTGCAGTGGAATGTGCATGCAGG
Source organism: Mastomys coucha (assembly GCF_008632895.1). Taxonomy (NCBI): domain Eukaryota; kingdom Metazoa; phylum Chordata; class Mammalia; order Rodentia; family Muridae; genus Mastomys; species Mastomys coucha. The sequence goes on from NW_022196911.1 coordinate 106,792,097, forward strand.
ACTAGTCATAAACCCAGGCATCAGCTTTTCTGTTGCTTTCTTTTCAGAACTGCAGTGGACTCATGAGACCAAAGTTGGCATTAGAAATAGAATGTTGGGTGCTCTGCTGGGCTGGGGGTCGGGGTGGGGGGAAATAAAGGGGTAGGAAGGGCCTGTGTTCCGCCAGAGCTCAGGTACTCTGGGCTGATAAATTCGGGAGACTGCCCACATTCTCTACCACTGGGCCCACGTTCTCCACACCACTGAGTGGGCGTCTGGCTGTGGGAAGCCACTACCCCAGTCCTCGGGGGTGTGAGGGGGCAGTCCCGTGGGTTCTCAGTCTCAGACATCTCAGATGCTGCCGGATATCACAGAAGAGCTGAGAATGAAATGGGGGCCCAGGCGGCAGCTCAGTCAACCCCAAGGCTGACGGGAGAAAGGGGCAGGGAGAAAAGGGGGCACCCAAGCGAGAGTCCTTGGTGTAGTCTCGCCCAGGCTCTTTTCTTTCTTTCTTCTTTCCTTCCTTCCTTCCTTCCTTCCTTCCTTTCCTTCCTTCCTTCCTTCCTTCCTTCCTTCCTTCCTTCCTTCCTTCCTTCCTTCTTTCCTTTCCTTCCTTCCTTCCTTCCTTCCTTCTTTTCTTCCTTCCTTCCTTCCTTCCTTCCTTCCTTCCTTCTTTCTTTCTTCTTTTCTCCAGACAGGGTTTCTCTGGAACTCACTCTGTAGACCAGGCTGGCCTCAAACTCAGAAATCCCGCTTGCCTCTGCCTTCCAAGCGCTGACATTAACGGTGTGCTCCACCACTGTGCAGCTCTTTAGGGGAAGGCCTAATCCATTGCTCCAGCCAGGCGAGTCTAGGTGAAAGGAGGCAGTCCATGGTCTTAAGGCGTTTATTGTAGAAAACAGAGAGAGAGAAGGTAGAAAAGTAGAAACTAGCCATGGCCACGTGGAGAGAGGGGGAAGGGGAGAAAGGGAGCAAGAGATGAGAGAGTAAAGACAAGAGAAGAGCAAGAGGTTAAGAGAGAGGGAAGGGGGGAGGGGACAAGCAGCCCCTTTTATAGTGGGCTGGGCTATCTTGCTGTTCTCAGGGGTGTAGTCAGGTGACTATGGGGGTGGAGTTCAGCCAGAATACTGGGAGCTTGGGGCATTGTCTAGGGACAGGATAATGGAGTTGGAGGGCTCCTCTTGTCAGAAGCCTATGTCTGGGGGCATAGCTTTACTGTTCCATCCCTTGTAGAATTTTCCAGCGTAAGCCTCACTCAACCAGAACACAGACTGCCTTTCACGGTCCAACAGTAGAAGGCAGATATGATTCTTTTATTTTACTTTAAATTTATGTCTGTGTAGGTGCATGTACATCTCTGTAGGTACATGTACATGTGTGGATTGGATTCCCCTGGAGCTGGAGTTACAAGGCGATGTGAGTTGGTTGAGGTGGGTGCTGGGAACTAAACACAGGTCCTCTGGGAGATCTGTAAGTGCTCTTAACTACTAAGTCATCTCTTGATCCTATTTTATTTTTATTTTCTTTGGTGTTTTTGAGACAGGATCTTATGTATCCCAGAGTGACCTCAAACTTGTTACATAGTTAAGGATGACCTTGAACTTACAACCCTATTGCCTCCATCTCCCAAGTGCTAGGATCACAGGGGTTCACCATCATACCTGGTTTTATGTGGTGCTGAGAATTGAATCCAGAGCTTTATATGCATACTAGACAATCACTCTGCCTGCTGGACTACGTTTCCAGTTCCACTCTTACTGGGCTACATCTGTTGTCCAACATCTTCAGAAGTGTGTCCAGCTCATCCATATCCTTCTTTGTTTGTTTCCCCCAGGGTAATCTGAGGTAGTTTATGGCCTAAAGTCCTCAGGTGAGTGGTGAGTGTAGAGGTTTCCTGTTCTCATTGTGATCAGACTCGTGCTGACCACTTGAGTTCTGCCTCTGAACTTGGGTGGGGCATTCCTCTTACAGACCCATTAGTACATTGCTGATTCAAGGGGCCTGTGCAAGATACCACCTTTCTGATGTGATTTCTCTTGGGTTGCCCCCCCTCCCCTGGTGAATTTCTGGATTTCAAAGCCTGTTGGGTCCCTGTGCATCCAGAAAGCTGTGTCATTGTCTACCATGTCAGTCTGTGTACCCTTCGCTCTAAGATGGCAGTCATCCAGAGATCTCTGCTATCTCCTTTATCACCTTCAGACCTGGACACACTTGGAAGTCATAGTGTCTTTATTATCTACACGATATCTACGTTATCTGCATCATCTACCTCTCAGAGCACACGTAGAATGACACACAGTGACTCCTTACGAGGGCCTATCCGAAAGTTTCATCACGTAGTCTATTGAAAAGAACTTTTTTCGTTTGCTTGTTTTACCTGGGAAAACAAAACCTGACTTCAGGAACCTTCAGAATACAGCTCTCTTTTCATGGAAGCATCTCACCACTGAATCCAGAGAGGATCTTTTCCCAAGGCTTTGCTCTTGACAGCTATGCAACTATCATCCTCCCACAGCAGGATCTGTGAAGGCAGGGCATTAGTTGGTGGTTGTCTTTGCAGTTCCTGACCCAGCCTTCACTTTTCAGGCAAAATTCCCACAGAAACATCTTCCTATTCAAAATGAGGAGGAGTCTAGTTTAAAAAGATACCGGAATCAAGGTCAAGGACTTTGTAGTGGGGAAGTTTTTTGTTTGTGTTTTGATGCAAATGTGCTGATGGAATTTACGTATTTCAGGGACTGGAGAGGTGGCTCAACGTGAGGAGTGCATGAGGTTCCTGATGCCCACATGGAAAGGCTCCCAATTGCCTCTAACTCTTGTTCCAGGGAATCTCATGCTCTTTTTCTGGATTCCTTAGGCCCCAGCATGCTTGTGGTACATACAACTTATGCAAAATAAACATACATACACATTTTAAAAAAAAAGAAATCTTTAAAAGAATTTACATGCACATAGCCTACTATTGGGACTCTCAGAAATTTGTGATCATGGGCATCTTCATTTGAAGTTGGCAGGTGGGCCTCCCTTTTCGGGGGTTGGTTTATAGTTAGAATTTTAGAGGCTCACACTGACTTTCTTTCTTACAGTTGGCAGTATGGGCAGCATTTTCCTTAAGTCATTGTGCTCCTGGCCTATGCTCCTGGCCTTCCTGTAGTTGATACCTGTCTTTCTGAGGTTCAGGGTCTCTTTCCACAGATGAATCTTTTTGTGGGATGGTGAGCAAGGACAGGTGTATGCACTAACTTGTCCCTGATGTGACTTCCTGTGTCATCTGTAGATTAAGGCTGAGACCCGGCACCAACCATGTTTCATGTCTTTCTTTCCTCTTGCATCTCTTGCTACTCTCCCTCCGTATGTCATAGATGACCTAGGCTGGTTGCATTCTTGTGTGAGTGCTTTCACGTATCATAAGTCAGGAACAGTTCTGCAACAACGAGCCCCATCATTCTAAGTTCTTAAAATTATTCCAGAGAACTTTCAGCTAGCTCACAAAGGAGCAGATGTGCTTCTGGCCTATTAAACACTGCTGTGTTTTGGTTGAATCTCCCCCTACCCCATCTCTCTATTCCCCATTCTTGCTTAAGCCCTTCCACCCCCAGTATTTTCCCTTCTACTTTTATATTATGTTTCCTGTCACCGTCTTCATCCCTCTTCCTTAAAGCCTCTTTTGTGTCCTCTCGTCTGTCCATCTCTCATTTCCTGGCATCTACGCACACTCCCTCATCACGCACACATGTGAAAATGAGAAGCCAGGATACACATACGAGAGGGGATGTGAGATATCTCTCTTATCTTATTTGCCCAGGTTGTCTCACTTAATGTTTTTTGAGTTCTACCCATTTTCCTATCCATTTCAGTTTTCACTCTGGCCGATCCAAATTCCAGCCATATGAGTACCGCAGTTCATTATCTCTTCACCAGTTGCTGGCTGATTCCATGTCCTTACTTCTGCCATCACGGCAGCAGGAAGCATGGATGGGCAAGCACCTCTGTAGAAGGATGCAGAGTCCTTTGCCAACCCTTGTGCTTTAAAAAGGAGCAACTGGATTAGGCATTCAGTTCCCTTAAGAAGTATTTATCAACACCTGTCCTTACATCCTGTGAACAATATGGGGGCACATTTCATTTGTAACTTTGATTGTTTCTTTCCCCATGTCACAGAGCCAATTTTATTTGCAAACTGTGTGTATTCTAAAGGAAGCTCTTGGGGCCAAAGCAAATAGGACTTGTTGCAAGAATGAGTTCATGTGGATGACTGTTCTTGGTTGCTCAAAAATTATAAAAGCAGGTACTAGAGGGATGTCCGCCTCTGCCTCAGAACTCCCAATTCCAACCTCTTTAAATTGAATACGTGGAGAGTTTAGAAGATGAGGCCGTGCTGAGCATCCCCCTATAGACTCCATCTTTGCTGTTGTGTGTCCTATGCTGCAGACCATCCTGGGCTAGAGTTACCTTTCTCTTTGTGGGTTCCAGGATCTTTTTCTTTACAAAGAAAGCAGGCTGAGTCACAGAATATGGAATTCACTAAGACTTTTGTGCAGGAAGGGCCTCCTGGAACGTCTCCATGCCTTTGAGGTAAGTGTTACCTCCATTCTCACCTATGATCTACAAAAGTGAAGGAGCTATGGATGTAGGCCTTACCTTATGTTTTCCTTGATGGAGAAAGGCAAGGCTGATTTTTTTTTTATCCCCACACCAGAAACATCCTTCATTACTGTATGGTGAAAGGAAAGGAAGATGGGAATATCACGTAATGACTTCTGTAAAGCCTTCGGATTGTGTGTTCCAAATGCCCATTTTGTCGGTCAGCCACTCTGTTTTGCCTCTTGTCTGAGGTGGCCTAATATTCTTATGTTAGCTTAGCTTTGTCATCCAAGTTGAACATGGTGGTTAGGTTTTTTTTGTTTTTTTGTTTTGTTTTAATTTAACAGCTTGTTGAAACTGGCAATATTATCTCAAAATCAAGGCAATAAGTAGTTCATGTGTAGGACTTGAGGTAGATATATACATTGATGTTGATAGATGATAGATGTTAACAAAACTTCCAGGAATATACCTAGATGAAGGATGATGCGGCCTTAAAGACATCATGCGTGTTTGTAACATTTGGAATAGCCAAATAGCCTGGGTCCTATTCTGGAGAAATCTACATTTCACTGCAAATACCATTGATAAGGGTTGTATAATAGCCTGGGAGAATGGCTTCTGTCAGTTGTCAAGCCCAGGAATAATTTGCCAAAGTTAGGGTGTTTTGTCTTATGTAAAGGTCATGGTATGGTGGAATTCCTATCACCAGATCTTATAAAATGTAGAACATCATTGTCCCCTTTGTGATCTAAGAGCGTATGAAGTATATGTTTTTGAAATGCTATGATGAATTTCTTGGAATCCATGCATTTGATCAAGAGAATGGCAGAGATGTTAGGCCAATGGTTGTTATGTGGCTCACCCAGCCCCTCCCCCACCCCCTCAAAAAAGAAAAAACCCAGAGAGGCAAAGTTAAACTTGAATTTCTGTGCTGAGAAGGAGTGCCCACTCTAATTTCACATCTCAGGATGTTCTTCAGTTCCACACTGGTGCCAAGGAGGATGGCTTGAGCTATTGACATAACATAGTAACTTTTCCCTGGGTGCGTGTGCGTGTGTGTGTGTGTGTGTGTGTGTGTGTGTGTGTGTAAAATTTTAAACCCCGTGTGTCATATTCAATGTCTCATCAATTCGTGAACTGACTCGAACAGTGGAGAAGACAGTGAAAAGGGCAGAAAGCAACTGCCTAACCACTCTGTCTCATCAAAGTGCTAACTGTGCTTCCATAGCTGGGACAAATAATGTCAGCATTCAGGAGGGATGCCCTCGAATGAAATGGTGTGTTATCTCATAAGAAAATGTACGACTAATAAAAGACATTTTAAAAAGTACAGTGGGTCAGTATAGTCCTTGAGTTGCTCGTGAGATGTGCTCTAGGAATGCTGTTCTTAGGAAATGATCTGGTGGGCTGCAGATGTAGCTCAGGGTTAGGGCCCCTGTCTAGATGCCACCACAGCAAAAAGTAAAACCCTGAGGTAAAAAAGTATTGCCCGCATGCTTTAACAAGCCTCCCCCATCCTTCTGATCTGTAGTTTGATTTTTGTTTCTCTGATTCTTACTGTGACCAAAAGCAATGTAAGGGAGGAAAGGACTCATTTGGCTTGTACTTCCAGGTCACAGTCTGTCAGAGAAGGAAGTCAGGGCTGGGATCCAAGGCAGAGACGCAGAGAAATTCTGCTTACTGGCTTGCTCACTGGCGCACCCTTGGATGGCTTTCTTATACAGCCTAAGACCACCTGCCTAGGGAATGGTGCCACCCACAGTGGGCTAGGCTCTCACATCAATCATAAGTCAGTCTCTCACATATATGGCCACAGACCAATCTGATCTGTGAAATTTATCGATTAAAGTTACCTCTCCCCAGTTGACTCTAGGTTGTGTCAAGTTGATAATAAAAATTAACCAGGACCCCCATCCCCCAACTCCCTAAGAGGAACAGAACACAAAACACACTAAAGGAAAAAAATTCCATGTTAATGTACCTCATACTCAATATTCTTGTAGACAGCCTTGGTTAGAAGAAAGGGTCAAGATGATTGAAATCAGACGGGTTCAATGAAAAGACCAAGGCCTACTTGCTTTGCTTTTCTGTGTATTCCTGACACTGAGCTATGCAGCTAACTAGCTGTTCAAGTTTTCCCTGATACCTTTGGTATCATATTAGGACATCTCCATTGTGAGATGTGGCTGTACTAAGTGTCAGATGGTCAGAGAGACGAAGAAGAAAATGTTAGTGTAAGTAAACGTGGGTTGGGTCTGCAATTTTTCTGATTGGTTTAAGTCCTATTTGATTTTTAGTCACCTTAATGTGGTTTGGAGGAGAGTGGCTAGAGCCCAGGGTGAACAATTGGAATGGATCATCCATTGTGTCGGCAAGTAGACATCCACTTCCATCTTCTCTCTTGGTTGAAATCGTGAATGAGAAATCAGGAGTCGACAAACTTAAATGCACTTCAAATTGAACTGTAGATTTACATCATTTCAAAATTTAGATTCTAAGGTAGAGGGCTCTCTGTGTTTACACCCATTGCCCAGGTGACTTTCTAATGACCCACTTAAACTTTATAGTCTTTTTCCCACCAGACTGCTCTAAGATAGAATCCTTTATCCTCACCTGATAGGCCTTCCTTGATGCAAGAAGTAGAGAGAGATGTGTGGATGAGATGGGGGTATTTATCTTTCTCCTTTTTCTTCACTATAACCCAGTCCATGGAAAGGTGCTACCCACGTAGCAGGTAGGTCTCCCTACCTCAGGTAATCTACTCCAGACAATCCCTCACAGACAGGCCCTGACACTTTTTCCCTTGGAGAATTTTTTTTTAGATCCAGTCAAGTTGACCAACATCGTTGAGCATCGCTGAGGGCATAATGGTCAAGCTTAAGATTTCCAGGCATCATCTCCCAAGGCTCTTATTTTATCCCTTTCTCCATAACGATTATCATGGTCACAGTAAGAACTCTTCCGATCTCAGACTACTTCTGAAGGGTGTAACACCTTTCTTCCATGTACACCCTTCCTACTGTCTGGTGTTAGTTTGTGCCATCAGAGTCATTTCCTCCCCACTCAAGATGGAGAAAGGCAGTTTCCAGAGGCTTTTCTGTTTTCTTTTTTAAAATTGGTCCTGTTTATCTACAGACGACACACTGACAATCCCTCAGCAGTTTAACATGGTAGCTGACATTCCTGTGCATCTACTGGGCTCAGCTGCACGATCTGGCTTGGTGCCTCTTGAGCACTTGCTATCCGATGGTTGGAGTAAGTCCCTGATGGCTTCATTTATTGCCGAGTGCCCAGATTTGGATGGTTGCCGTATCTGGGAGCTAATCGAGCACTTCTCTCTCACCGTATGGTAGCCAGCTTGGAGTTTTCACAGACCTTCTACCTCGGGGTAGTCAGAATTCTCCCATGACTGGAAGTCTTCCTTCAAAATTAGCTACATAGAAGGTCCGGGTAGAAACATCAAATAAGTTATCATGTTCTCCAGTGTGAATGTTAGAAGTGTATTTTAGAGGAGTAAATCTTTAAAAACCAACTACCATGCTTGAATGAAGGCAACACAGTGAAAATAAACCAGTAAACTAAAAACAAAACAAAACAAACAAACAAAAAACCCAAATTCTCATTCTCTGTCATGTATGTTTGTGGGCATGTGGGTACATGTACATACGTGTCTGTGACATATGTGAAGGCCAGATGACAACCTTAAACCTTGAATGTCATTCCTCAGGAGAGTCCGTCTTTTTTTTTT
>NW_022196911.1:106800420-106808388 GCF_008632895.1 Mastomys coucha
TTTTTTTTATTGACTTGGAACTCACCGGTTCTTTGGCTGACTGGTTACTGAGTCCTAGGGATTCATCAATTTTTGGCTCTCCAGACATTCCTACAGTTTATTCCTGTCTTAAAACAATATTTTTATTGTGGTTTTTTTAAAATTTATTTTGAGTACAGTGGGCAGGTGTGCCATTGTTGCGACCACCCTCGACCAGCAAGAATGACGCAACACACTCTCGGGCTCTTCTCCAGCAGTTTAATCAGGAGCCTTGAAGAATCTTCTGACCACGAGGAAAGCCAACCCACAGGTTAAATACTGTATGGTCAGCCACCCAGGTAAAGCCACGTGGTGCTATCTAACAGGCCCACATAGCGGAAGCAAGCCAGTTGACTCAGCCTATAACCAAGTAAGGAGTTGTTTACTTCAAGAATGCTCGCCATCAGACTGGTGGGGTGGGGAGGGAGCGGCGGCCAGCGCCATCTTTGAGGTGTGGCGCTTCGCAGCTCTCCACATGCCATGCTATGTGTGTGGACAGCAGGTAACTGGCATGAATTAGTTCTCCATGGCCACCATGTGGGGCCTGGGAATTTGAACTGTCCTCAGGCTTGGTGGTGGACACTTACCAGTCAAGCACCTTCCCTCTGAGCCATCCTGGGACTTCTAACTGCCCTTTCTTACATGAGTTCTGGGGTGAGGGTGGGGACACTCAGGACCTCTCATGCTGCTAAGGCAACCCCCTACTCCCCAACGAGTGCTCTCTGAAGCTTGCTCTCTCTCTCTCTTTCTAAATCAATGCCCAAAAAGCACCTAGAAAAGTTTATTAAAATGTGTGATGATGAAATTAGTTTCTATTTAATCATAATCCATGATCTCATCAAGGGAAGTTATTTGATCAAGACAATGTGATCTGACTGAGGGTGAGTTAGCCACCTCTGCTCCAAGTCAAGCCATAACTGGAGTTTAAACTGACATGGGAGAGAATGAACCATGGACAGGAGTGACTCACATAGCTGTCTGTGTTTCCCTACCACCCCAGATGGCCCGGGCTCATAAATACTTGCTGAGTAGGTGTTTTCTCCTCAAATGGAAAAAGCTTTTATTTTATTTCATTTTTCTGTATTTAAAAAATAATATATTTTGAGAAGAGTTAGAGAACACGTGTGGGGAAAAATAAATACCACCTCCTATTCTAAGTTAATTGTTCATGAATTTTAAAAATACATTGTTCTGTAATTTGCCTCCACACGAACATACTCAGAAGAGCCATGCGCATTCCAAACCTTTGCCAACTTATGATGTTGTTGCTTGCTGTATTAACTACTTTGGCACACTGCTGTTACAAGGTAACTGACGGGAGCAGCTTAAGGGAGAAAGGTTGGTTTGTCTTTCAGCTTGAGAGTCCGGTCTATCATGATAGGGAAAGCGAGGTGGTGGGTATAGGAGGTAGCTGGCTACATTGTATCCTCCATTAGGAATCCGAGGGAGGGGAGGATGCCGGGACTTAGCTCTCTTTCTGCTTTCCATTCAGTCCAGGACTCCACCCTGAATGTGGGTGGCCCCCTCCCTTCTCTGCTAAATCCTTTGGGAAACACCCTCATAGGCACACCCAGAGGTTTGCTTCGAAATGATTTCAAATCCTACCAAGTTGACGATAAAGATCAGCTACCACATCTGCCTTGAGTTCCAAATTACATTATATGTTTTGTCAAGTCATTTTTAGTGACTGAATAATATTCCAATATGTGTGTGTGTGTGTGTGTGATTACATACATGCATGTTTAGCCATTCTTATATTGATGAAAAAATTTGATTATTCCGTTTTTGCAATATTCATATTCTTATATTTTATAGGGCTAAACTGCTTTAGAGATGTTTGTTACATCCAAAGGTTCCTCCCATTTTCCTTCAGGGCTGAACATCAATGTAGTTTTACTTACTTGTCTCAGTACAGCCCTCTCTTTCTATGCCTGTCACATTCCCACCCCTCTCAGGTCTGGGTCCAGCCCCATGCTAAGAGTTGCCCAAAGTAGGGATTTGTGCCCCTGGAACCAGCTTGCCTGATGATGCCTTGGTGGTCTTAAGGGTGTATCTCCAAATCAACATGGAACAAGCAGAATGTATTTCAGGAAAAAGTTCACCACAGAGGACAACACTGTGAAGAAAAAGCCTTTTAATAAGCACAGGGCATAGGAACATGGAATTAGCCTTATATATAGCAGAGCATGGCCTTGTCAGGCATCAGTGGGAGGAGAGGCCCTTGGTTCTGTGAAGGCTTGATGCCCCAGTGTAGGGGAATGCCAGGGCGGGGAGGTGGGAGCCGGTGGGTTGATGGGTGGGGGAGCACACTCATAGAAGCAGGGGAAGAGGAGTGGGATAGAAAGTTTCCAGAGGGGAAACCAGGAAAGGGGATAACATTTGAAATGTAAATAAAGAAAATGTCCAATAAAAGAAAAAAGAAGAGGAAAAGATTTTTAAAATATAAATAATTAATATCACTTTAATACTGATAAACACACCCTGTCTCAAGCTTTCTCCTGTCTCCCACTTCCCATCTCACCGTAGGAGAATAGGATTGCAAATGTGTGTTGTCCGGCTGGGTTTTTGGTGGGTCCTGGGTATCTGAACTCAGCTCCTCATGTTTGTGCATCACTCTACCATCTACCCAGGTCCAAGTCCACAAAGCTCTCAATAAAGCTACAGATAAAGCTCTGCAATTATGGCAACACATACAGACAAAATGAATGAACTGTCAGTGAGCACTGACAGTTGTCTGCCTTGACCGTGTCAGTAGAAACTGTGTCCAGATGTGGCACAGCTGGGCCCTTGCGTGAAGCTTGGCACTGTCCTGGAGTTTGTCCTCTGCATGCCTGCTTGTCAGTTGATTGCTCTCATTCCATCACCTAGGAGCCTGTTACCAATACACAGAAGAGGGTGGCATTAACACTATCCTCCAGGGATTCCTTTCCAAATCATTGTTTAAGAAGCATCGATCTGGCCAGGCAGTGGTGGCACACGCCTTTAATCCTAGCACTTGGGAGGCAGGGACAGGCAGATTTCTGAGTTCGAGGCCAGCCTGGTCTACAGAGTGAGTTTCAGGCAAGCCAAGGCTACACAGAGAAATCCTGTCTCGAAAAACCAAAAAAAGAAGCATCAATCTGTTTATTAGATCAAGTTTCAAAAGTACGGTGGTCTAATATGAAATGTTATTGTAATGCTTTTGATCTCTATAGAGAGAAGGTGTCTCTAAAATAATCCTGAGACTTATAAAATATAGTAACTATATTGGACAGAGGGGTATAAAGTATACCAGACAGAGGGATATGTGTGTTAAGGCATGTAAATATCTATTGGTACTCTGAGATCTGGTTATACATAGTTTCTTCTTTCCTCTTTCTCCTTGGCTTTTTGTTGTAGGGTGCGCATGCTCACATGTGTGTGTGTGTGTGCGTGTGCACATGCGCATGTGTGTATGTGTGTATATGAGTGTGTGTGTGTGTGCATGTGTGTGTGTGTTATGATAATAATTAAAGAAGAGGTGTTAAGCCTCAGTAGCCATCCTCATTGTGTTTTGAGACAGAGCCTCTCTGACTGGAACCTCAGATAGCCAGTTTGGCTGGTCTGTGAGCCCCCGTGTCCCTTCTGTCTCCACTTCTGCTCTGGGATTACAGGCATGCATCACCACACCTGGCCTTTTTAGATGTGAGTTCTGGGAACTGAACATACGTGGTCATCTTTGCAAGACAAGCATTTTCTCTAGCCCATGTTGTACAAATTTTGAAAAATTGAGAACAAGGCAGGGGGAGGAAGACTCCTTTTAAAAACATCTATGCCAATTGTAGGTAAAGTTGTTCCCTAGATTCCAAATGGAAAGTTACTGAGGAACCCAGAACATGGTGCTGGCTTCAAAGAAAAGGAGATCTAGGAGAGGGTGACTACGTGGCTCAGAGCGAGAGGCCTCAAAGGATGTTGCCTTGGCCAGAAACCTCCTTGGCAAGTGCAATCTCCCTGTCATCCAAGGAGGGACAAGGGGTTGACTCAGAGACTAGCACTGTCTTCCTGAGAGTAGTCAAGCCATCTCAGAACACTCAATTTTTCTATGATCAAAAATAACAGCCAAGAGGGAGGCAAAAAATTAGACAAGGACTTGCTTGGCCACTTGACCGTTTCTGCAGCTGCACAGAGGTTTATCAGGAGTGCGCCATCTTTTTTGCTCCCCCCCCCCACATTTGGCAGCTGGGGATCTGAAGCTAGTAACACCGTGTGCTTTAGAAAAACCTCTTGCCAGTTCATAACTTCCACCATAAAGTGACTGAATCAGTCTCACTGGGCAGAGAGTGGCCTTTTGATGTTTATCCTCTCCTTGAGCTAACTGACTGGCTTTTAGGACTCCTTTGCTGAATCCAGTGCGTCATCTGCCAGAGATGAACTTAAAAACAGTGACTTGCCAGACCCTAGAGCTCCCTAAAGCAGCCCAGAATGCGGCATAGATATTAGGTCTGGTTCTAGCCAAACCCAAGGGCAAATAGCGATGTCAGTTTGCAACTGAAAAGGAACACGGATCCCCTATAATGTAAGTAATTTTTGAGAATAAAGGTGGTGGTTGCTAATGTTAAGGAAACAGTGCTTTCTGGGTACCATGAGCTCCGGACACTTATGGCAGTACACACGAGGTCTCAGTAACCTCCAGCCAAAGTTCCAACAGAGAACGGAGATGGTGGTCAGTCACCCCCAACTAGCAAGGAGCTATTAGCATTTGATAGCTTCCTTTCGTGTTGTGACCTTGACTAGCTGACTACACGCTTCAGCAGGTCCTAGTCCTCAAACTAGCAGACCAAGGAAACCTGTACTTGGAGGAGAAAGAAGAAGAAGAAGAAAAAAAAGCAATGTCAAAGTTGGCATGGGAAGGATTGGGAGGATCCAGAGAAGAGGAAATGAGAGTGGGGTATGCTCAAAATAAATGGTATGAAATTCTCAATTAATAAAAATTTTTGAAAAAATAAAAAAAGAGCACATGAGTTTTATTTTTGGCTTATCTGTGCTCGAGCACAAAATGCCCATGATTCGTTGCACACCATTATGGGATAACGTCACCTGACGTATAACTTGGTAACGCTAACAAAATGGAGAATTATTTCAAAACAGTGAAAGCAGATGAAATAAACTGAGTGGGTGTTGGCATAGACACCAGAAAGCAGGTTCTGCTTCGGAGCTATGGAGGCGGGGCAAAACTCTCCAGGAGCTGTTCAGCAGCGAGATGAGATCTCAGACACATGCAGTGTTAGTCAGGGTTCTCTAGGGCAACGAAACTCAGCATGAGTCCATACCAAAAGGGATTTGCTAGATTGGGTTACTAATAATACTAGCTATTTAGAGGGCTTGTGAGTATCCGATTACATGTCCATAAGTATAAATACTCCAAACTGAAACACGACATGTTTATCTAAAGACTGTCTTTGGGTCACTTGAATGCTTTTTTCCAGGAGATATAATTAGATAAAAATGCACACACAGAAAGTGCAGTCAGAAGCTTCAGATATGAAGGCATTCCATTTCAGACCATTGTATCGCAGCAACGCCTGTCTTTTGATTGGCTGAATGTGTAGGAGTGTACAATCGAACCAGATCTTAAAGTCACAGTGTTTCTAGTTTTCAGTTGAGGATTAGACCCGGTTTTAGGAGTTAAAGACAAGGTCTGCGCAAAACGGCAAACTCACTGCGCATGTGCAAACATTTTCATCGGGTGTGGTGGGATTGACTGACATATGCTACACGAGGAGAATAAAGAACAGATGACATGGCTTTTAACTAGGCTGGGCTACAGAAACCAAGATGTTCTTTTAGTACGCTTTAAGTGCATTCTAGTGCCTGAAAAGGCCAGAAGAAGGTATAGATAGATCCTCGGGAACTAGGAACTAGAGTTATCGGTGGTTGTGAGTCACTCAGTTTAGGTACTGGGATCCAGCTGTGGCTCATCTGCAAGAGCAATAGCATCCTTAACGGCTGAGCCATCTCTCCAGCACTCAAGATAATTTAAAATGAAAAATCCTTCTAGTTTATAAAATACTAGAGAAACTAAGCCACCTGGGTTTGAGATTTAAAAAGCCACATTCCCACTGTTACTCTACTTTAAGAGAAGGTTCTGTGTATATGCCCAAGTGAAGCAGAGGCTGTTTGGTGCCATCAGACATAGGCAAGCACCCCAGCTTTACTACCTATTTGTATGTGGGGTTGTGGATACATTTTCTATGCTTTCTGAGTCTCGGCTTATTTTAACCTGAACAAGTAGAACATAGAACTATGCTGGGGAGGGGAAATGGAGATAGTAAAGATAAGAGAGAATCTAGGACTTAGGACAACAGCTCAGTCTATAAGATCTTTGGGGGACAAGCATGGCTGCCTGAGTTTGAGCTCCAGAACCCATGTAATAAGAGTTGGATGTGGTGGGAAGTACTATGATGTATACAATCCCAGAACGGGGTCAGAGGCAGCAGGTCCTTGAGGCTTCTTGGCCAGTTAGTCTAACCTACCTGGTGGGCCATGGACAAATGAGAGTCGCCCCATCACCAAACCAGCAAAGATGGCTGGCTCTCTAGGAATGACCCTAAGGTTGACTTCTGACCTTCACTTGCACTATACATATACAAGAACCTGCACAAACTCCCTCTCCCTCTCCCTCTCTCTCTCCCCCCTCTCTCCCTCCCTCTCCCTTTCTCTCTCTCTCTCATGTGCACATGTGTGCATAGAATCGAATACTGTCTAGTATGTAGAGGTGGTTCTCATGTTACTCATGGCTGCCGCTATAAAGTCATGCACACAGTGTTCATGTCATTCTTACTCCATAGCATTTTGATGTATCAAGAAAAAGTCATTTCTCTTCAGAAGGAAACATCAGGAATGATATTACTGTTAATGTCATTAGACATTAGAACAACTTAAGAATGACTCATGTAATCCTCTTACATGGAACAAGGCATGCACCTCTGCTGACACTCTTGGTTGGGCAGGGAGATCTTATGGCTCCATGACCCAGGTTTACACAGCTAAAAAAATGGGGGAGTCAGACAGAAGGGGCTTATTCTCTTTTGTATTTACATTGCAACCCTGCCTATAATGCTCTCTGACTTCTTGACCCGGAGAGCATTTTTTTTTTAAAGATTTATTTATTTATTTTAGGTATATATGAGTACACTGTAGCTGCCTTCAGACACACTAGAAAAGGGCATCGAATCCCATAACAGATGGTTGTGAACCACTATGTGTTTGCTGGGATTTGAACTCAGGACCTTTGGGAAAGTAGTCAGTGCTCTTAACCACTGAGCCATCTCTCCAGCTCCAGAAACTGATGTTTTAAGTGGATCACTGTGCACTGGTACTTTGGGTGATTCTGTGTTGCAGAGTAAATCATCCAGCAGATTCTAGGATGGTCTGGTCTGTCCTCACCAGCAAAATTGTACAGGCATGGGGTTCTGAGTGTCACGTGATGAACAGGTGCACTCTAGGGGGCACGGGCACGGGCACAGGAAGGATCCCCAGGGCTTCCGGCTGGGCAGGCTTTAGAGTAGCACTTTGTTTCACTCAGTTAGGGTCAGAAAGAAGAGAGGCTTGGTCTTGGCCAGAGCTGAGCGAAGGGAATCTGAATAGGACCTGGACGGTGGACAGACGAGGAGGGGGCGGGGAGGAGCGGGCGGTTCCGGTGACCTGTCTGTACCTGTGCATACTTGGTATTATTTGAGGATTGTGGTTAAAAATAAGTGGGTGTCTTAGTTACTGTTTTATTCCTGTGGAGAAACATCATGACTGGTAATTTAGAAAAGGAAGCTTTTAATTGGGGGCTTGCTTACAGAGGGTGAGTCCATGATTATTGTGGTAGGAAGCATGACAGCAGGCATGTAAGCATGAGGTATGCAGGCATGAGGTATGCAGGCATGGCACTGATCCACATGTGGGAGGCAGAGAGAGGGGAAGGGGGAAGGGGAGAGGGAGGGG
>NW_022196911.1:106808766-106827217 GCF_008632895.1 Mastomys coucha
GGAGAGGGAGGAAGAGGGAGAGGGAGGAAGAGGGAGAGGGAGGGAGAGGGAGGAAGAGGGAGAGGGAGAGGGAAGGGGAAGGAGAGGGAGAGGGGAAGGAGAGGGGGAGAGAGAGAGAGAGGGAGGGAGGAAGGGAGAGGGAGAGGGAGGGGGGAAAGAGAGACAGAGACAGAGACAGAGAGAGGGAGAACCAATACACACAGACAGAGACACAGAGACTGGGATTAGTTTTGCTGCTGAGCTCGACAGACAGAATGACACAGTGACCACATGGGAAGTCAAGACTGAGAAGCTCAGGTCATGTGTTTGTCACCTTCAGGAACCCGTGAAGAAATGCAATGAGGGCAATGGTGGCTTTGTCCTTTGGGACTTAAGGTTGGTACAAGGGAACCCTGCACCATTCCAGCAGCAGATGAAAGAATCAGTCCCGGTGGCTACAGGAGAGGGTCTTACTCTTTAAGGGCCACGTCAAATACCGACTCACCCATCATTCAGAAATGCAAGCACATCTTATAGCAGAATAAAATATGGCCGTCCCCTCTCCCTGCGCTCTCTCTTTGTCAGTTCCTGTTGCACACCGGTGGTCCACGATGGCCTAAAAACATTACACAGAAGTTTGTAGAAGGAAAAAGAAATAAACCTAGGCCCCCCAAGCTATTCTTCCAAGTAGGATTATAAATCTCCAGTTTTCCATCTCATTGGATCCATGACTTGGAAGTTTATTCAGTGCGTGTCTGTGGCCTGGATCCACTTGAAGACGTTTAGTAGCAGTCTGAGTTATCGGGCTCAGCTCAGTGCCTGCAGCTTTTGAAGTAGCCTGATGTCACATGGGCATTGTAAGTTTGTCCACCTGACTCTGCCTCCTCAGATAGGCCTCAGCACAGGAAAAGAGTTGGTGTAGAATTGTATTATATTTTAAGAGAATGTGACCACTTTATTACAGTATATCACTGCCTGTTTTATATTTTAATATTAGTTAATGATAATTAGTTATTTTTTTGTAAATTTAATTTATCACGTAAGGCCACTATTGGTATGTGGGTGTAGGAAGAAATGTTATATATAGGGTTTGATCTATCCCACCACAGTTACAGGCATTCATTGGCGTTTCCCCAATGTATAAACGTGCGTGGGGACATCTGCACCTTTTCAGTCCCTTTAATATGTTTCAGTGACTGTCATGATGTATCTAAATTGTCCAGCATCTGACTGGGAAATCTAGGGTGTGAGGCAGTGGTGGTTGGAGGTAGGGCTCAGTCTGCTAAGGACAGTCTTGTCCTGGTGAAGAAGGAGATAGTTTCGAAGTCTCAGATGGTCTGGTAGTTAGTTAACAAACATCTCTCATGGTCAGAGGAAGTTAGTGGAAATGTAAAGTTAATATCTTTTGCATGTGTGTAGCCGGCTCATTCAGAGTTAAATGATGCCAAATGTTCATAGGGGTGTGTGTGGGGGGCTAGGGAGTGCTGGAAAGCAGGGAGAGGTGGGAAACTGTGGATGGGCAAAGCTCCATACACACTCTCCATTTACTCTATAGTAATCCATAAAAGGAGGTTGGGCATTCTCCTATGGAAAGTTCAGAAGCAGATGGAAATATTTTATGATATATAATACGTGGGCCTGAAACATGAATTTCCACTTTCCTCACAGGGGCAAACATGCTGGCTTCTGCATTAACTTTCCTATGTCAGCAAAAATTCCAAGGCGAAATGGCATTTTATGTGACATTTTCTAGGAGCTCCAGAAACAGCTGCCTGATTTCCTGTGCTTCGGTTCTTCTCGTTCTGTTTCCAAGGTTCAGGTCTGTTGCATATCAGATGGTTGATAATCTTGCCCTTTGCTAGTAATTCAGCCCCTTGGGCAAAGCGTCCCCCCATCCCCGCCCACTCAGCGGATCATATTTTGAGGAAAGAAATGACTGAATTCATAGGAGATGGATAGCCGCCTCTATATCTTCTTTATCAAACAGCTCCTTCGATGTCAGATTGTAAAATTGTCATTTGTAAGCTGTCCTTTTATTGAAATCACTTTCTGCGAGCATAGCACATCCGTAGGAAGTAGGCAGCATTGCCAGCAATCATAAATACAATGGAATAGTTGTATACACCATTTTTCCGGACCTATGAATGAGGAGAAGGACTGTCTTCACATCAAACAACAATGAATATTCAAATTCACCATCCAAAGAATCACTTTGCTGGTCCCCAGCTTTGCGCATGCTCTTCTGCAGGTTCCCCAGCTTTGCGCATGCTCTTCTGCAGGTTCCCCAGCTTTGCGCATGCTCTTCTGCAGGGTCCCCAGCTTTGCGCATGCTCTTCTGCAGGGTCCCCAGCTTTGCGTATGCCCTGTTGTGTGGCAATCGCTGCTGTCCTCAGAGTCGGTGTCCCTAAGCTCATTCCCTCAGGGTTCTGGCTGGTGTTGAGTGCACAGCTCTGGGGATCATTCAGAGCAGGGGGACTGCCACTGTCTTGTGACTCATCTCTGGCTTCAAAGGGGCTATGGCCTCACAAAGTTAAGTGAAAATCATGTAGTTTGTATGTAGGGCTGTTTTCTTAGAGAACCTGTTGGAGTAAGATATTGCAATTCATTTAAAAGGCTCAAATCTGTGGCTTTTTTAAAAAAAAAAAAACTACTTATACACTTTATTAATATGTTCTGTCATGTATACCGATTAGTTAACTGAGTATTTATGACCTGAATATGACATGTAAACAGTCCCAGCAACTTCTTCACAAAGTAAACAATTTCTACTCACTGTCTAAATAATCACTATAGCTTATGTCTCTGTACTATTTTGTATTGTACTTTCATGTACATACCATGTAGAATACCAACACATAGTAAATGTAATGTTTCATACACACTTAAAATGTTTAATATGTAATTCATATTATATAACAGGAACTGTTTTATAAAATACTTGCATTACATAATGCAATAAACAATTATATACTATTTATACTGCATAATTCATATTACATAAGATTGTATCATATGATAAATATATTAATATGGCTCATAGAGTTTATATTGTATATACTGATGTATCATACTATGCATACTATGTAATAATATACAATTTGTTATAAGTATTATATATGTACTTTATAATGGTTATGCTATACCAAGGGCAATATAGCATGCTGACATAAATGGGGGTAAAGAAGAGTTAGAAGTTTAAAAAGATTTGTTTATTTTTATTTTGTGTGTATGGATGTTTTGGTTGCATGTGTATTTGTGCACCATGTGCATGCAGTTCCCAAAGAGGCCAGAAGAGGGTGACAGTTTCCCTGGGCTGAAAATGCAGTTGTGAGCCACCAGCTAGGCTCTGGGAACCAAACCCAGGTTTTCTGGAAGAGCAGCCCGTGCTCATAACCACTTAGCTATCCAATTCTCTAGGGCTGCAACGAGTACAATTTGACAAAAGAAAAACCCGCAAAAGCAGGACATATTTTCAAATATTATTATTATTATTATTATTATTATTATTATTATTATTATTTCATATTCATATCTTAAAATGTTTATGTTTTTCATAGTTTTGGAAAATTTTTGTATTAATTGTTGTGCATAGTTTGGGAACGGTTTGATGTGAATAAGAGCCCCAATTGCTTGCACAGTAGAGGCTGAGAAACCATTTAAATTCACTAACTTTATTTTAAACTTCCTAGTTAAAAAAAGTCTCTTGGAAATTTCCATGTGCATTTTGATCAATTCACACAAATAGTGATGGTTTCCTCTTTTTCGGTTCTTTTTTATCCAATCAATCTCTCAGTTACAGTTGTCTTAGTCAGGGTTTTTATTCCTGCACAAACATCATGACCAAGAAGCAAGTTGGGGAAGAAAGGGTTTATGCAGCTTACACTTCCACATTGCTATTCATCACCAAAGGAAGTCAGAACAGGAACTCACAAGGGGCAGGAACTTGGAGGCAGGAGCTGACGCAGAGGCCATGGAGGGATGTTCCTTACTGGCTTGCTCAGCTTGCTTTCTTATAGAACCCAGGACTACCAGCCCAGGGATGGCATCACCCACAAGGGGCCCTCCCACCCTTGATCACTAACTGAGAAAATGCCTTATAGTTGGACCTCATGGAGGCATTCCTCACCTGAAGCTCCTTTCTCTGTGATAAGTTCAGCTTGTGTCAAGTTGACACACAAAACCAGCCAGTACAAGTTGCAAACTCTAAAATTTCCTCAGTGCTGATAAACGAGCCCTTTTAAAACGACTCCTAGATTCTTACAGACTGCCTCTTCCTTTTAAAAAGTAGAATATCTTAATTGTATATTCAAAATATCTATGCTAGCCAAATCCTTTTACGTAGCAGGTAACATAACAAAACATTTACAATTCTCTGTTTTCCAAAGGTCATATTTATATTGACAACATGACAAACTCATTTTTCTATGATCATACTGGCATATATGACACTACACTTTGGAGAAATGAAGTGTCGTTTTAGTTTGGAAGTTTCCATCAGGAGGCCTCTTTCAGATGCAGTTAAGAAGTTAGTCTTATGAAAGTATTTGAGCATGATAGTGCTAAATGTGATAGTGTGATTGTGTATATACACTTTTCCATCAGTGATAAAGTTGAACAGAAGACATTGATTGACTGGGAGGTGTTTCAATTGGAAAATTTCAGTCCGATTTAAAGTGACCACAAGGGGGCAGCAAAACACACTGGATTCTTTTTAGGTGTGACGGCAAGGGCTGGGACTTTCTTAGGTAAAATCAGGCTAAGAAGGCAAATGAAAGAACAGAAACGCCTGGGCCTTGAGCCATCCTTAAACACGGGCATTTCTAGCCAAACAGTGGGTCTGGGAGGGGTGTGTGTGTGGTGTGTGCTTTGCGTCCTAAGATTAACTGAGTCTAGGAGACACCAGCTTTCCAAGTGTCTTTAGAAGGAATACTGGGGGCTGGAGAGATGGCCAGTGGTTCATTGCATTAGCTAGCCTTTCAGACTCTATTCCTAGCATTCACATGGAGGTTCAGAAACATCTAGAACTCGAGTCTGGGAGCATCTGATGTCCTCTTCTGGCCTCCTCTGGAACGAGGGGTGTGTGCTTGGTGCACTTACAATACACGCAGAAAGCCAGTCATGCTAGCAAAATAAAAATAAATCTTTAAAAGAAAGACCACTAGGGATCTATACCCAAGGAGGGCTCAAACCTGATATTTATCATTCTGTTTTCAAGTGGATAAAGTTTTAAGTCCCTCTTCTTCCTCCTCCCGTTAGAATTTCAGTATATTTACTGGAAAATAATAACAGGGTCAAGTTGATCAGATTTAACGTTCGAAAAACAGGAAACAGACTTGAGTAGGACGCTGCAGTTACTCACGAATTACAGCTACGGGGCACTTTTAAAGAGGAAGTATTACAAAAATGCTGATAGAGTCCAGGGTACTGGGTGGCTTGGACACCACTGTCGGACAAGAATTTGCACAGCCTTGAGTGTCTCTGTCCACCTCTTAGGTGTCTTAGCTACTCACAGGGAAGCCAGGGAGAATATAATAGGCTGTTTTTACGTCAACTGAAGTAATTAGCTCATCACCAACTTAGCTCAATGCCTTCCTTAAGACAAGACTTCAGCCAACATGGCAGCCATAAACTATTACAATAACCGATTGGCATGGGATAGCCTCAGCCATTATTTCTTGGCGATTAGTTGGGTGATTTCATTTAATCCTCATATCCAGCATGAGAGTTTTTTTTTTCTCTCCCCCTTTATAGATAGGAACATTCAAGTTCAAAAAGCCTGGTAACTTGGTTAATTGAAAAAGCTGTGATTTGAGCCCGTGGGTTTCTGCCTGCCAGCTGGTGTACTTTCAAACCACATTTGGGTATATGGCCTCCCATTTGCCTCCCTTTCCTCCACATACACATTTCTGGAAACTTCTAATGTCATTTGAATCTGCTGATGAGTTTTGAAAGCGACTCTGCAGTTTGATGAGGACAGCAATGGGCACAATCAAATGGCTTTTCCTACACTCCTACCAAACTCCATAGAGGATGCGGGAAGGGAGGAGGTAGGCTTTCTGCCGATTGGGAGGATGCAGGAACTAATCAAGTGTTCCAATCCTAAACCAGCCTCTACCGGAAAACCAGCCATGGGCGGTTCTTTATGCATTGATAAGGCTCTTCATGTAGATACCTCATCCAACCCCCACTACCCGAGCCTAGAAGTCCTGTCTAAAGGAATAAGAGATTACTGGAGTGACTAGACTCGTCTACAGTGAAGACATGAAATGGGTGTCTAGAATCAATGGGTGTTTCTGAGGTCTTTGTGTCTGCGCAATACATGCATAGATAGAGCCTGCTTCACCCAGTCTTTCTCACTGTAGTCTATGTGAACTGCTTCTGTTTATTAAAGGAGGCAAAAGCTGGTTGGACATTGAGCTCCCGGGATCCACCTATCCCTGCCTCCGCTCCTGAGATCACGTGTGGCTGTGTGTTTGCCTTTTTGATGTGAATGCTGGGGATCCAAACTCAGGTCCTTACACTTTCACAGCAAGGGCTTTTACTCATCAAACCGTCTCCTCAGCCTGCTTGCTATTTCAGCTCTTGAGGCTTATTTTTACTATTGATTTATGTATACGTGTGTGCAAGTGCAGGCTGTGTGTTCAGAGGAGACCAGAAGAGGGCGCCATATCAGAGCGCCAGATCCCCTGGGGTTGGCGTTATGGGAGGTTGTGAGCTGCCTGCCTCGGGTGCTGGGAAGCATGCTTGGGTCCTCTGGAACAGTAGCAAGTACTTTTAGCTATGAAGCCATTTCTTCTGCTCCTCGCTTGCTCCATTTTTGTATAAGAGAGATCATTAGGTGACATTTCAACATAGGAACTTGTTCATGGAGAGTGAATAAATTCAGAAAGATGTTTATTAGTTTAATCATAAATTTACCTGTATAATTCCCTCCTTTAAATTATCAGAATGATGGGTTGGAGAGATGGCTCGGTGGTTAAGAGCACCGACTGCTCTTCTAGAGGTCCTGAATTCAATTCTCAGCAACCACATGGTGGCTCACGACCATCTGTAATGGGGATCAAATGCCCTCTTCTAGGGTGTCTGAAGGCAGCTACGGTACATTACACACACACACACACACACACACACACACACACACACACACATCTTAAAAAAATATTGGAATGATCCACTAGCCTGTCCCACGTGGTGAAGTCTCCCTGTAAAACATCAGTCGCCAGAGAACAAGGAAGTAGACACTGACATTCGTTCCTCCCCCTCCTCTTCTGTTGTCTTCCCCTTCCTCTTCTCTTGTTCTTTTCCACCCTTCCTCTACCTGCCACATCTCTCCCCTTCTTTAAGAAGTGATTTCATAAACTGGGCGGTGGTGGAGCACGCCTTTAATCCCAGCACTTGGGAGGCAGAGGCAGGCAGATCTCTGAGTTCGAGGCCAGCCTGCTCTACAGAGTGAGTTCCAGGACAGCCAGGGCTACACAGAGAAACCCTGTCTCGAAAAACCAAAAAAAAAAAAAAAAAAAAAAAAAAAAAAAAGATTTCATTTAAGACAAGGCCAGAGGTGACTTGAAACATATATTCACCCACTTCTTTGGGAATGACTCAAAAGGACAAAAATGGGGAGAAATAAGAAAGCGAAAGGTTAGAATAGGTCACCTCATGACTTGGTGAGAATGCAGGTTTTGAGTAGTGGCTCTGGTGAAGGTTTCTGGAGGTTATGTGCTCATTGTGGGGGGAGGGTGTGTGCTTGCTTGGAAAACAGCAAGGTGATTAAAGTGTGTGTGCTTGCGTGCATGTGTGCATGTGTAACTGGACTATGCCCAGGACCCTATGAGAGTGGCTAACTATGGACGTAAAGACCAGCGAGGAAGTGTAATTATGGAACCAGAGGGATGTGTGGTGACTCCCCAGCAGCCTGGACCGTCAGCGTGCTTGCTGAGGTCTTCAGGCTGCAGACTCAGCTCTGTTGTTTAGACTCTCCATTCTTTGGTGGTTTTCTGTATCCACTGCAGGTGAGAAGCACTTCATCAGGACACCAGAGAAGAAATACAAAGTAGGATAATCCAGACCTCTCAATATGAAACAGGATAATCCGGACCTTTTCTTGAGAGAAATGCCTTTGGTCCAAAAGTTGAACACATCATTATAGCCTGACCTGTGAACATCAAACAAAAGTATATAACAGGAGGAAACAAAGAAAAAGCAACGGTGATGGTGGGCAGGTCAACCCAGATCCTAAACCAGCCACTGGGTCTCTGGAGTCGAGACTTAACACAGCTTTAAGAAGTCTACTTATATAAAATATAGAAACAAGCAAAGAGAAGAAAATGAAGTTTACATCTAGTCCTAGCATTCAGGGTTAGCTATGAATATTTTTGGGTATAGATGTTCAATATATGTGTGTACTTATATCTGTCTGTCCATGCTATTATTGTCTGCACACATTCAATGCAATTCAATAAAAATTATAGGATAGAAATAGTTTTACTTTTGTTCTTCTAAACTGGCATATTCTTATTCTTTTAAAATTATTTATTACTACTAATACTATTATTATTTTTTGTTTTTATTATTTGTGTGTGTGTGTGTTCGTGTGCGTGCATGTGTCAAGTCAGAGGAAACTTTGAGACTTTAATTCTCTCCTTTCACTGTGGGTTCCAACGTAGATCTACATCTTTTGGTTTGCATGGCAAGTGCTTTTTTATCCATCTTAGCAGCCCACCATCCAGCCCATCATCCTTTTCCCCCCGAGACAGGGTTTTTCCACATCAGGTCAGGCCTGCTGACCTGAAACTCACTGTGTACATCAGGCTTCGAGTTCAGATATCTGCCTGCCTCTGCCTCCTGAGTGCTGGGATTAAAGGCGTGCACCACCACCACCCAGCAAACCCATCATCTTTTAATAACTAGGAAATAGGCAGACAAGATGCCAGCACTGGGGCTGAGCCTGAAGAGTCATAACTTCAAGTCAGCTTGGCCTAAATAAGAAATCAAGGTTACTTTACACTGCCTAGTGAAACTGTGGGAAACACACATACAAACAAAACAGAATGTCTAGGTTATTATATATGTGTTAATTGATTGTTATTGGATATAGGGTAGTTTATAATTTTTTGCTTCATATATGGTTTATGTAACAATAGTAATCAAGGAAAAAGAGGTGACCAATTTGATACAGGAAGTGACATGGAGATGAGGAAAAAGACATGGGAGAAGTTGAAATTATATTGCAATTAAAATAAATAAATAACATTAAAAACGGTCTTAGACTCATTGTTTGGAAGCTCCAGGACAATTCTATGAGAGCTTCAAAGAGAAGACCCAGGGCTGGCAAGCTGTAAGTCTTAGCAGCGGCCAAGAGAAGAGAAGGAAAGGGAGTCCCGCTGTTTGTGTCAGGCATGGAGGTGGGGATGGTGCGGTGAGGCTGGGAAGAGAGACAGGAGAGAAGAAAGACCCAACAGAACCCCACGGTGACTCTGGGGCGACTTGTTTTGGTTGGGACAGTTTTCATAGCAGTGCCAATGCTTGTTTAGGATACACTTGAAGTTGGGCTTCCACGTGGAAGGTTAAGAACATTCTGGAAGCCTTTGTTTTAAAATCTGTCCGGATACTGCATATTTTCTAGTCATCAGTGTATAAGCTGCCGAGGTCCTTACTCTTCCTGAAACATCTAAACCGTGGGATTTAAACCCAAAAATGATCAATTAGTCTGCTCTAGCCATTCTGAATTTCCAGGGTAGTTCTTAGCTTCAGGTGTCAAGGTGGCACAATCTAGAGTGACCTGGGAAGGGATGGGGGTGGGGGGCTCAGCTGAAGAACGTCCTGGATCAGATTTGTCTGTGAGGAATTCCTCTAGGCCTGGATTGTGTAAGAAAGCCTGAGCTAGCCAGTAAGCAGTGCCCCAGCCACCTTTGTTGTTGCCTTAGCTCCCACAACAGAAAGCAAAGGAGAATGAGTCTTTATTGCTGAATTCACTCATTCCCAAATGACTTAAAGCCAGATGCCAGGCAGAAGCAGTTATGCCAATGGTATTGTTTAGTTAAAAGAAAGGTCATGATTTTCTTGCTTTATTCAAAGGCACAGAAGCTGGCTTCCTTCCAGGTGGGATATCCTGATTGGAAGTCAACTCTGACCCTGGACTCTGCTCTTCCCTTGGAATCATTTTAACACAAGTTCCTTAAAGAGGGTGATGTCTACACGTGCTAGTTTGCACACACAATACACTGGACACATGATCCACGTTAGTCATCCACAGTGACTTCGGAGTTCCAGGGCAGGGGGAGAGGAAAGAGTCTGAGAAACTTGGAAGTTCTTCCTGGTAAGTTTATATCAAAGATCAGTGTTTGCCTCACGAGCAGCTGTTGTGTTAATTATTCATGATGAGTAATACATTTTCACAAAGTCTCTTGAGTGCTTGCTAGCGGTGCGCTGAATGCTATACAATATGCTTAGGTCAAAGTCCTCCTTAGACCTTCCACAAAGCCTTCCAAATAAATACCTTACATTCTTGAAGCTCTTTACAGTGGATCAAACATTTTCATACAGACGAGATCCTGCATGATGGGTGGCCAGACGGGAGGGTCCCTCAAGATTTCTACCTGGGTTTCAGTAGCATTCATCTTCCTTCTGCTTCATTAGTTTTTGTTATTGTTTGAGACAGGCCTCTCTGGGTAGTCCTGGATACCCTAGACCATTTAGTGATTTTTCCCAGCTCAAGCTTCTTGAGTGCTAGGATTACTGTTTTACGTTTATCTATTTTAAGATTTTATTCCTGTTTTTAATTATGCATTTAAATGTCAATCTGTGTGTGGGTTTATGCACATCTTCATGTAAATGCCATCAGAAGCCAGAAGGTGACGTCAGATGCCCCAGAGCTGGGGTTCCAGGTACCAGCCAGTTGACGGGTGTTAGGAAGAAAGCCCTTGTCCCGTGAAGAGCAGTGTGTGCTCTCCGTTCCTGAGCTGTCTCTCCAGCCCCTGTTTTCTGTCTATAATTTAAATCCTTATCTTTTTTTTTTTTTAAAAGAGACAAAGTCAAACCTTTTCTCACTTATGATATTCAATAAAGTAAAAGATATAATTAGCGATTATGACACATCTAAATAAAGATAAGATATAAATGTCTAAACTTGTAGCAAAATACACTTTCACTCATGGCCTCTATCCCCTGTTCATCTTGGGTTAGAAAAATCCCCAACCATCTTTCAGGCATGACTGGAAATGTAAGATGTGATATCCTGGCTCCAATCCAGTGCAAAGGGGAATTTGAAGAGCAGCTCACATATTTGTAATTTTCCAGCCTCGGGCACACATTTCCTCTCCTGACCATTTGTGTTCCTTCAGAGTAAGTAGCTAGCAGCACAGGGAAAAAGGTTTTTTTGATATCTTAAAACCACTCGGTGCTTTGGGATGTTTTTGGATGAAAAGTTCAAGGAGATGATTAATGTTGTAAGCATGGGTTATCACGAGTGCATTGTAGACGCACTATGTTGAGGTAGGGAGGTTTGCACCATTGGCTTGCCGGATGAAGCTCCGTGGCTTACTAGTGTCATGCAACCATGATATGGCGAAACCCAGTGAATGGGAGTGAAGACGACAACATAGGTTTTTCTGTTGTTGTGTGTTTGTGTTCGATCCTACTTTACGAGTGGCAATGTTCTCTTTAAGTTTTACAGAGAGGTGATCTGTCAGTTCTCTGAAAGAGATGCCAGTGCAGAGGACCACTGTAGGACACTTTAGAGCAGAGAGACCTTGAGACAGTCTTTGAACAGAAAAATGGTTTGTAGATTCAGCAACAAACCATCTTGACCTATGGAAGTGGATGATTCTTGCAAGAGCTATGGGATAATTGGATAAAACAAATACAAAGATAATTACCCCAGTTGGTCAAACAGCTTAAAATTAATAGCTAAAATCTGGGGATTGGCTCAGTATATGATTACTTGCTTATCCTCTGACACCAAAATAAAACAGTCTATCACAATTCCATCAACATAAACCAATGTATCACAATCCCACCAAAATTAACCAATGTATCATAATCCTGAGCATGATGTACATGCCTATAACCTTAGAGCACAAACAACTGAAGGATGAAGATCATGATTTCTAGGATAGTCTAAGCTTTCAGTACGAGACTCTGTCCCAAACACAAACAAACAAAAGCGGCATTTAAAAGTCACGGTAAAATGGTAATGAGAGCTCTGTCAAGAAGAGAGGCACAGGTGGTATGCTCTACACAGGCCCCACACCCACTGTGGGTACCTAGTGGGTTCCTCATTGTGAGAAGCTGCCTTGCTCAGAACCAACCATTGCAGCAATCAATGGCTTCTCAGAAGCTCTTCAGAGGAGCTGGAAGCATTTAGACAAGCAGGGTATCTCTAGTTGTCCTCATAAGGATCTCATAAGAATGCTGCACACGGCCCCAGCATTCTTGCCACATCTGCTTATCCTTGTGGATGTTCCAGGCTCCATGGGCATTTGAGTTCTCTGCTCGTGGTCTCATAATCCATACATGTATTACACTTGTTGGTAGAGCGGGTATCCAGTTGCTAGAGAGAACATCTGGATGCTCTTCCTGTGTTGACATCTCTGGAACCACTTTGTATTTTAGATGGCGGTGCCCTGTCCTGCCTGGTGGATATGATCTTTGTATGTGGTCCCTTTTCTGCGAGTGGAAGCTTAGACCTTTCTGATGCTGCTTGTTCAATGATAATGCCGCGGATATTAACATTAGCAGAGACATCACATGAGGAATGTTTGGAGCCGGGCTGGCTCATCAGCAAGATAAAACGGTCAAGTCCATCAAAGAACCTATGCTTATATGAGTAAAGGTGAGGAGTCAACATTATGCTTGCTATGCAGGGACAAATGACTCTTTTACTGTGTGCTACTAAGCATTTATACTTATTCCACAGACAGATTGAATCAACATTTTAATGATTTTCCTTTCCTTTTGGGAGAACTGAGGTTAAAAATAAATTTCAACCCATATTTTAGGCATTACGAGGACATTCTGGAACATCCACACTCTCATTATGTCTCAGTATCTCATAAATTAGTTATACCTTACAATCTATTCCTCACAACTCAACTGTTACATTTTACTTTTTTATTTAAAATTTGATTTTTTAATACATTCAATTTATAAAAAAATTGATCACGTCTTTCTCTCCCCCAACTCCCCCCAGACCTTCCCTAATCTCTCTACTCACCCAACTTTTTGTTCTTTCTCTCTCTTTCCAAAGCAACCATGCCCAAACCCAAATGAAACAAAAACAAAAATCAAACAAGAAGCACCTCCTCCCACCCAAACACAGAAATAAGAATAAACAAGCAAAAGACCAACAAGGCAAACAAACAAACAAAACAACAACAACAACAACAACAACAACAACAAAAACAGCTCAAAAAGCTCAAACAAAGCCAAATAAAACAAAACATCTACAAAAATAGAAAGTCTACAAAAATACCCCACTGGGCTCATGTTGAATTGGCTTTCTGTTGTGGGGTATAGGGCCTGCCCCTAAGTGTGGTTACTATACCCACCTAGACTCTGTTATAGAAGACTAATTTTTCCTTTGCTTGCAGGTGTTAACTGCAGACATCTTCTTGGTTAGGGGTGGCCATTTTGCCTCTCTCAGCCCTGGGATCCCATCTTGATCGAACCTGTGCAGGCCGTGTGCATGTTGCTAGTCTCTGTGATTTCATGTCCACATCAGTTCTGTTGGCATCCAGAAGACGCAGCTTCCTTGCGGTCCTTCGTCATTCCCCGTCTCTGACAATCTTTCTGCCTCCTCTTCTGTGTGGCTCCAAGCCTTGACTGGAGGAGTTAGACAAAGACAGCCCATTTAAGACTCAGTCCTTTTAATCTTGCCTTCTTGTTCTGTGAATGAAACTTGGCTGATATTGGCTCTACCATGTGTACACCATCTCATTTGCCAATAAGGGCCAATTTTAGGGTGCTGGAGAAATCTTAGCAGTTATAAGAACTCAAGTTCTATTCCCACTGCCCATGATGGGTAGTTCACAACTGCCTCCAACTCCAGCATCAGTGGAGAATCTTTTGCCTGTGGCTTATGCACACACACACACACACACACACACACACACACACACACTCATAATAAAAAACTAATACAGGGCCAGAGCAAGAGGGAGAAGGGAAAGGGGAAAAACGAAAACCTAATTCCAATATATATATTTTTTTCAAAAGGTAAATTTCACTCCAAAAATCATTAAAAGAGCCAACCAACTCAAGGGGTAGAGGTGATGTCGCAATATCCTTCACAAATAAAGAATTGACTAGCAGAAATGACTAGGTTAAAAAAAATTCCTTATTGATCGGCTTTAAAATTTCATATGGTTGTTTTCTTGTTTATCAGAAAGGGAGAATTTATCTCAGACTAACTTATATTATTAAAGGTGGCATCATTCCAGAATGACCCAATGATCTGTATAGGGAAACATTCCATTTAGGGGACTAAGCCATTTCCCATCATAGATATTAGGTGTTTCATAAGAAATGGGAAATACTTGTTTTGTTGTCCTGAGGTTGGTTTCTGATCCCTTTTGAAACAGAATAAAGAATTCAGTTCAGGGTATGTGAGAGGAACGAATACAGGGGGACAGACTGAGGACTAACCCTGGTTATCTAGTTTTTCTGGTCTTGAGAATGTTGGTCATCTGACAAGGCCTCTGGTGAGATCTTCTGGTAATTGTCTTTAAATTTTGATACTCATTGTAGAGATAACTTAGGTTGCTTCAGAAATTTGATAATGGTATGTGGTATCTCTGCTTATCTGGGAAAGGAGATATTTATTTGAAGGGTGCTGTGGAGTCAGTCCTTCTGAAAGTGTGGTTTGGATCCTACTCCTGCTTCCTGAGCGCTGCTTGACCTCTTAACATCCTGGGGAAACTTGCATAGATCCCTGCGAGTTAGTGAGTTGGTTTTGTCCCTGGCAGAGAGGTAAGGGATTTCCAGTTACCCAGGCTTGGGAAAAAGAATGCTCTTGCTCACACAGCACTGAAGTCCACACAGTGCAAGGGAATCAGCCTTAATCTAGAGGCTTTGTGTCAACTGAGAGTCTGAACAAGGGACACAAGACTATGAGTGATTTACTTTGTGTTTACGAATGGACATCAACCGATTCAACCTTGTCACCTCACAGGAAGTTGGCCAGCATTTATGGAATATGTATGGTGCCTTTTTAAATTGTGAACATCCTTCTAAGGATATAAAAATGAACAATCAAAAATTTCTTAAGTAAAAATTGTTAAAATAACAACAATAAAAGAAACCTTCTCCATCCTTCTCTCTCAGCAAAACTTTCCCTTTATCTCTACCTAAAATCCCCAAGCCTGTTAACAGTCATGATTGTGTCCTGTCTTCCCAGAAACCTCTGCTAATCTGGCGCTCTGGCCTTGGGCTTGCTGAGACTTGACTCAGTGCCCATTCCTCCTGCCTGTGTTCTGGGTCCCCTTTACAAGTTAGCTTGCTTTGTTTGTTTGTTTGTTTGCTTTTGGCCTTTTCTAGACCTTTTGCCTGTCCCACCAAAAACAACTTCACATTCAAAGTGTGCATCCCAGTTTTCATGTCTGTTGACTTCGATTTCTTTCTCCTGTGTTTTGCCTCTGCCTTGTCATCATTTTGGTGACCGATATTCTCCTCTCATGTTTTAAACTATGTCTTCATTGAGTAGCCTGGCATAGCAAACTGTGAGCTAGGACAAACATTCCCTTCCGTAAAAAACATTACTTTTTAGATTTATGTCATGTGATTTTTTTCCCAGCATGTATGTATCTGTACCCCTAGTACCTGCAGAGACTAGAAATTGTTGCTGAATTCCCTGGAATTGGGGTTATGATGGTCGTGAGCTGACTTGGGGTGCTGGAAACATACCTTGGGCCCTCTGCAAGAGCAGCACATGCCCTTAACCACCGAGCCACCTCTATAGCTCCACTCCTGCCCCTCTTTATGTTGATTTTTGTCCAGTATTTTATCTACAGCTACAAGACATATAAACTTTCTCACTCAAAGTTCTGCTCATAGTACAGTGAGAGGAATAATAAGGGG
Organism: Mastomys coucha; assembly: GCF_008632895.1. Lineage (NCBI taxonomy): Eukaryota > Metazoa > Chordata > Mammalia > Rodentia > Muridae > Mastomys > Mastomys coucha. Next base: position 106,824,817 of record NW_022196911.1, read on the forward strand.
GAGTAGGTGGCAGAGAGACAGATAGACAGAGATAGATAAACAGAGACAGAGACAGAGACAGAGAGGGACTGAGATTATAAATCGGTGTATAAGAGCACATGCACTCCAATTTTTTAATTTACTTGACCTCAGGTCCCTAACTTGTAAAATATGACTAATACTAACTTACCTGCCTGATCTGTGTCTTTGGATGGTTGTATGGCCAACTTAGAATGTTGCTAAAAGCACAATTTAGCTGCTGTTTGTATAAAAACATCATATACTATACTTGTTATCAAAATCCATAAAGGATGTGTTTTGTGTGATTTTTAAATCCATTTTTACCCCCTGGCTTTGCTTCCTAGAAAATAGGAAATCAGCAAATGAAGACTCCTGCCTTTTTAGGGCACTGGTCTGTGAATCACCGATTTGTCTCCAAGAATGGGACAACTGAAAATAGAGAGAGAGAGAAACCTGGCTGCATCAGCACATCCGTTTCTGTTTTAAACTCAAAGCCAATCACTCCAAACCTCAAAACCCCAAATCAAATTTAGGTCCTTCCAATCCCATGCTCAAGCCCAGGCCGTGGGATCTCCTAGAAATGACCCGCTGGGAAAATGTCTGGGCTCCCAGCCCAGGCTTGTTCCAGTGGCTTTTTCCTCTCCCACCCCACGCCTTCCCCCTTCTCCCCCCTTCCCCAGCACACCTGTTTGCAGAGATCCTTCCTCTCTGCCCTGGCTTCTTGACTAGGCTCATGACCACCTGTTAAGGATGACGCAGATATAGCCCTACGCACATCCTAGCCTTGCTGCTGTCTTCAGGGTCCCTAACTCGGCTGATTCACTTCACAGGTGGTTATTTTTAGCCTTTATCTCCTGGCGATTCTGTTTTCTTTCCGCCACCTTTTGACCTGGTAGCTGGAAATAAAGTTCGTCTTCCATAAAGACGAGAAAGTTGTCAGCCACTTCCTTCCTGCCTGCATGAAAGGACCGGCCAGCAGAGGCTGGGAAGTGGCTGAAATGCTCCGTCCCGCAGTTCTGAAAACACACACAGCTCAGGAGTGAGTCTTCAGTCATCTGTGTACATTGCCCGGAGCCATGGCCTGGAACAGGCAGCTGGCTTTTCAAAGGGTCTTGAGGATGTTCAGGGGAATGCATAAAGATTTTTTTCTATCTCCTTTTGATCATGATTACTAAACCCAAACACCTGAGTAGTTCGACTTCTGATTTCTTTTCTTTTTGAAATAATTTTTAAGAGGGAGTAACCAGAGAATATCTGATTGGATCTAAGGCCCACGTCATTGGATGGAACACACTCCCAATATTGTTTGGGTGGCCAAGAACCTGAGACTAGACAGGCCAGGAACTAAGGGGAAAACTAAAATCTACTGTGCTGCTAAAGAAACACGGCAGTCAAATGACTCTTGAGGATATTCTGGGCTCAGAGACCAACGTTTTGCTCGGCCATCAACAGAGAAGTTTCCTCCTGCAGTCGATGGAAACAAACACAAAGACCCACAGCTGAGCAGTGGGCAGAGAGTGAGAAACCTTGGCGTACTCAGTCCTAAATGTGATGTCTCCATCAAAGCTCTCCCCTCAGGGAATCATGTGGAAGAGGAGGCAGAAAGAGTGTAAGAGCCAGAGGGGATGGAGGACACCAAGGGAACAAGGTCTTCCAAAGACAGCAGGAATGACATACATATGACCACAGTCTTAGCAACTGTGGCAGTATGCATAGGGCTTGCACAGGCCTTCACTAGATGGATCCTAGAGTTGAAAGAAGTGGACATACACCCCCATTCATAACCCAGAAGCTACCTCCAATTGATAACCATTTGCAGATGAAAACTTAGTTTTCTTCAATGAAGTCTTACTAGGTATGCAAACTACTCTTGAGGCCAAGGCCTGATGTCCAGCAATAAATGGCCAACACAAAGTGAACCCAGTGCCATTTCGGGATGTTATGTCTTATAATGCTTTTTCAGAACTTCCTCGCCCCTTATGGTACCTTTTGTGTATATATTATGGCTTCTGGGTTTCTGTTTTTATGGGATTTTGTGTGTGTGGATGTGTGTGTGTCTGCCTCTATATGCATTTCTTGTGCTTTTCTTCTTTGGCTCTTCTTCTTTTGTTTATTTTTTAAAATTGTATTCTGTTCTAGTTTGTTAATCTTTGCTCTATCCTATCTTTTTCCTCCTCCTCCTCCTCTCCCTCCCCCTCCTCCTCTTCTCCTTCTCTTCCTCTTCTTCCTCTTCCTCTTCTTCTTCTCCTTCTTCTTCTTCTTCTTCTTCTTCTTCTTCTTCTTCTTCTTCTTCTTCTTCTTCTTCTTCTCCTCTTCCTCCTCCTCTTCTCCTTCTCTTCCTCCTCCTCCTCCTCCTCTTCTCCTTTTCCTCCTCCTCCTCCTCCTCCTCCTCCTCCTCCTC
>NW_022196911.1:106827298-106828778 GCF_008632895.1 Mastomys coucha
TTCTTCTTCTTCTTCTTCTTCTTCTTCTTCTTCTTCTTCCTCCTCCTCCTCCTCCTCCTCCTCTTCTTATTCTTTAGATGGCCATTTTTCCAATGAGAGAGAGAAAGACAAGATGTGTATGTAGATGGATGGGGATATGGATAGGATCTGGGAAGAGTTGGGGGAGGTGAATCACAAGCAGAATATATTGTATGAGAAAAAAATTATTTTCAATAGAAGACAAGTAGAAAAAGAGTTTGCAGGTGGGATTTAGCCTAGCTTAATGGTAGAATGTTTGTCTAGAATGTGTGACGTGTTGGGTTCTATCTCTAACCAATAAATCAATAAACCAACCAACCAACCAACCAACTTACAGACCAACCAATCAACTAACCAGCCAGCCAGCCAGCCAGCCAACCAACCAGACAACCAACCAACTGACAAATCAATCAAACAAAGGAACAATATTCACAGGAAAAAAGAGTCATTTTTACTTTTTTACATGAAGTCATATAAAAATGCAGTTTATTGGGCAAGACATTTAGTTTCTATGATGGGAAAGCATTTGGAAAATTGGAAAAGTCTAGGTATATTAAAGGCTTGAAGATATTGCTTCTTCCTCCTCATTCCAGAGTATTCATACATAAAGTTTGAGCACAATAGGAGCCTGGCTTCTTCTTCAATGACAAAATGCAGTTTTAATTCACCTAGCTGCTAATTGGTATATTTTAGAGTGGTATCAATGTTGCTGCTGCCAACTTTCTTCAAAAATAGATATAATAAATACTTCATTTTTTTGTGTATGTGTCTGTGTATGTGCATATGTGTGCAGGTGCCTGGGAGGCCAGAAGAGGGCGCCAGATTCCCTGGAGTACTGGAGGTAAAGGCACTTGTAAGCTGTCTGGCATGGGTGCTGGGAACCAATCTCATGCTATAACAGTTGACAAATAAATTCTGTTTATATATGTATATATCTGTATATAGTGTGTAACATGATGCTTTTGATAATTGTGAAATTATCAAGTCATACTAATATATTGGTCACTTCACACACTTAAAACTTGTTGTTACAACATTTACACCTATATCAAGTTTCTAATATACAATACATGGATAATGGTGAGCCATCTTCAGAAAGATAACCAGTTTGCAATGTTCCCACAAACAGGTAAAAGCTTCTGTTTTCTCAAATCCTTGCAAATAGAGAGCTTGTCTTGCAAATATTTGCTCTCTCCATAACCATCATTGCATAATATGTGTATCATTGAATATATTTCTCAACTACCTACATCGACCTTTAATAAATTCTTTATTTTTCATTTTAGTTTTCTTCTTATGTGGTTATCTTCAACTAATTGTTCTCCATTACTGTTATTTACTTACTTATTGCTCTTGTATCTGCACATATCTTTCTAGATTATCTCTATCTTTCAGTCTCATGACTTCAGTTTTTGTTTTTGCCATTCTCTCTCTCTCTCCATATATATATATATATATATAT
>NW_022196911.1:106828788-106840660 GCF_008632895.1 Mastomys coucha
TATATATATATATATGTACATATATATAGCCAGCCCTTTTGTTTTTTTGTTTTTTTCCATTGTGGTTCCTGCTTTTCGTGCTTCCCACCAGACATCTCTTCCTGTCAGTCCGTCTACTCCTAGGCAGGCTCTGGAGCTAGCAGGAGGGACAAGGAGAGGCTAGGTCACCTGTCCAGTAAAGGTAACACTTGTCTCACGGTGCTGCTTCTGGGGATAGGGGAGTTCGGGAGCACAGGGAGCAGTGCCAGGGAGCAACACTGGGTCCATCCAGGATGAGGAGAAGGTTGTTATTTCTCCTTCTTTTCTTCAAAAAATGGACACAATCCTGAGGTAATGCAGATCCTTGCATCCCGAGAGTTGACAGGGCTGGGGTGGGTCCTGTGCAGCTCCCTGTTTGTAAACTCTCCCTGGGGAAGGGGTTCTCAGGAGGCGATATGGGCACTGACCCTCTGCCCATCTGCTCGTTGCTTTGATACGACCCTCCCCTCCATATCTTCATTACATTTTGGAAAACATAATTAGCTTTATGGCAAGATGAACATTTCTTCAAGGGGTAGAACTGAAAAGACAGATTCCCGAAGAAGTGGGATTTTCTTTGAAACTCCTTTAGAAGAAAATCTTTGGCGAGACCTCCTGCTGTTTCTACAGTTCCGCTAAAGAAAAGAAAAAGAGTCAGTCAGTGTTAAAAAGCAGCAGTAACAACTGCCCCACATTTCAGGAGCATGCTCAGATCTCCAGCTGCTTACTGGGGATCTGGATGGGCACAGGCAGAGACCATCCGTGAAGAGCGTCCTTCTCCACGTGTTCATGCCCGCTGGTGACAACATTCTAGCTGCCATCTCTTCACAAAGAAGGTGAATTTCCAAGGAAGTTTATTTTCTCATTGTGAATCCTGACTCCTCAGTGGTGTCTTTGTGTACAGTGACAGGAGGAAACCGGTCCGGGAGTTGGGTAATCTATGAGAGAGGCGTTCACCCTTGCTATCCTCATCAGAAAACCCCAAATCTACCTGAATTATACAAAATGGTAACTGAAAATCACGTCTAAGTCATTTTGGTGTGTAAACACACTCTTTATTTTAGGACTCTATTCTTTGTGGGCCATCATCGGACAAGGCAACATATTAACAGTAAGCTCTTTAAAAAGAACTGTTTGCGATTTCTTGATAATCTCTTATTTATTACATAAACAAGATTTCTCAATTGTTGTGAAACAAAAATTTCATAAATATGACGTCCATTTATTTATTGGGGAAATTTCGGTGTTCGCCCGAGTTCAACACCCTCCTCCTTCAAGACTCTGAAACAAGAGCGAGAAGATGTTCACATCCTCACGAGCCACTTTGCAGCTTCGGGATACAGGATACAATTTAAAATAGCATTTTGATTTTATTTATTTTGGAGTTCTGATAGCGTTCTTGATGACCTCGGCCGGTAGGAGCATCCAGGGCCAAGAAACTGTTTTTGTCCGGCTTGGCTTTCCGACGTCAGATCGCTTCCTTTCACACCTTGGAATGTCAGAAATGTCTCAGCTTCTTGCTCCAGGAGATGTTTTTCTCTCAAAGCACAGTGACTGTGGTAGGGGCCTTCTGTTTACTTGGTGTTGAGTACTTTTCCAAACTCACTTACAAGGAAGAATAAAAAGCAGGACTGCTCATTGTTGAGGTTTTGTAGCTGGCCAGGACCATTGACTGGTTTTCTCCGTTGGCTGCCTTTGGCGGTGGTCCTCAGGGAGGAACTAAGTCAGTTCCAGTTTGAGTCCCTCAAGTTCTGTGTCTGAAGTGTGCGGTGTCTTCAGCAACAGGGTCTTACCTTTGGGTTCTGGGAGGCAGCCAAGGGCAATGGCAAGAGGATTACCTTGATCAACAACTTAAAGGGAGGTTTCCCATGCCTGGTATGGGGTCTGTGTTAGATAGTCTTTATGGCTCTTTAGGAGTGTTATCACTTTAAGTGGCATAACATTACACACACACACACACACACATACACACACACACACGGGGGGGGGGCGGGGAGGGAGACTGTATTTTTAAGTAATTGGAGTTAAGAGCAGCCCAGATGAAATATAGTAAGTAATAACTTGAGATTATTGATAGGAAAGTAGTTTTTAACAGTATAGAAGGTAGACAGCTACCCAGCTTTTGTACGGCTTAAAGCTTATTGCAAATATAAAAGTTGTGTGTGTCTCTCATCTGGGAACTTAAATGTTCTAAGGCAGGGTAGAAACTCCCAGTTGAGATTAAATAATTTTTTACAACAACTAATAGTTATCTTATGGGAGTTCAGTTCACTCAAGTGTTAAGGATTCATGTCTGGTATGGTAAGCATAGCTAACTACCCATGGTTGGTAAGGTCATGGATACTACAGGAAAACCCATGGCTCCCACTTTCCTATAATAATATAGTTTTTAACTGTATTCTAAATATTTACTGTGTATCTCTCTCGCATCCTCAAATAATCTTCATGTTGTAGTAGACAGAGACCATTACAGAGATCTACAACTGCTCAAATGCAGAGAACAAGAGACTGTGGGGAGCACACTGCTAACAGACACATCTGTAGCATCATCCTTGTACTTAAGAGTCAGGGAAGTGGAAATATTTTAAGAGCCAGAGGACCATGATGCCTGCTGTGAGATAGTGTCTTCTATATACAGAGCATGGGGGTGGGGTGGGGGGAGCCACACCCATGAAATCTCAACAATATGGCTGCCTAAACAGATTAACACAGTGACAACACCAATTGACAGGCCAGTGTGGATGGGGGGAACTCTCACAAGACCACACCCCTAGAAGAAGAGAGACAGGCACTGACTGATGAGAGCAGCTCTCTGGTAAGTTATCCAATCTCAGGTGGTCAGCCCTAAACGCAGACACATCAGGCAACACCAAACGGACTCTACCAGCAATAGATGTGTATATTGCATACATGTATATTGTATATATTTGCTTGAAGAAGTATATAGTCATTCATTTAATATTAGCCTTTATATTGGCAAATATATGTGGCTTACCACCTGTCCTCTTAAATGAATACTTATTGGATCACAACCATGGTGTGTTTATGACTGCCTATGACTGCTTCTTGCTTGTTTGTAAATAAAGTTTTATTAGTACACAGCCACGTGCATTTGTTTACAGGTTCCCTATGACTGTCTTTTCTTACAATAACAGAATTCAGTAGCTTTGACAAAAATGTTTGGGCCTGGAGAGATACAAAGATTTATTATCTGATCTAGGGGAAAAAAAAAAATTTTCAGTTCCTGATTGAATCAAAGAGACCTTATAAGTTTTCATTAATCTTTTTTCATAAGATCATCAATTGCAAAAGAGAAAGGTAAATTCTAGGTTGGCATCCTACCCACTGTCACACATTGGATTTTTTTAAATGTCTCTTTATTACACTACAAAATAATTCTTCAGTCCTTTTTATTGCCTGATTCCTAGTCAGCGGATACATGTGGGAAGGTAGTTCCCTCTACTCTCCATATTCCAGTTTAGGTGTGCTCGGGTTGGATGCATGCATGCATTTTAGGCAGGCGTTGTGTGTGCTCTACCAAGAGACACATCTTGTCTCTTTGTTTATCAGTTATATTTGTTTTCATCTCTTTGGTTAGGATGGTATTTGATTTTTTTTCCTCATTGTAAAATTTCTGTATTTTATCTTTTCTAAATAACTGTACACAGAAAAACAACTTTGAGTTCATGTGATTATTCTTTCATTTCTCAGCAAAAATTTCACAGCAGTTTAAGCATCTGTTGGGATCTACCTTTGTAACTATTGCTACTGTGGTGCATGCCAAAGTGAATTTTAAGACTCTCTTATTCCCTGCATTTATCAGCTCCAGTTTCTCTCTCTCTCTCTCTCTCTCTCTCTCTCTCTCTCTCTCTCTCTCTCTCTCTCTCTCTCTCTCTGTGTCTATGTAAGTATGTGAACATGTTCATGTATGGGGAGGTATGTGTGTGTTTCTACACCTGGAGCCCAGAGGCCAAAGTCTGCTGTTCTTCATCCTCATACTCCACTTAATATTTTCAGAGTCTCTCAGTGAACCTGGAGTTGCTGACTTAGCTGGACTGACTGGCCAGAAAATCCAAAAGACCTTCCTAAATCCACTTCCCCTGAGCTGGGATTCCTGGATTCCTGGTTTATACTGCAGTGTGTGACATTTTGTATGGGTTCTATTGCATGAAACTCAGGCCTTCATGCTCATCTGAGAAGGACTTTATTGACTGAACCATCTCCCAGTATTAGTTACAGTTTTTAGATATCTTTCATTCCCATTATTCCAAGTAATAGATTTTTAATTTTGCTTTGTGGCTTATACAATGCTGTTTTGATGTTTCAAAGATTCAGGATAACTTTTGTTTGCTTGTGCTTATGCATGCATGTGTGTGTGCACATGTGTGTGTGTGTAGGGTATGTGTGTATGTGCATATGTGTACATGTATGTGTGTAGGGTTTGAGTGTGTGCATGCATATACAGTTGGTGTTTAACACTGTGCCTATAGATTTTAGGCACTCAAATATTTTTTGAATGCAGTTCCAAGACAAAAGAATAAATCTGTAAATGTAGAATAGTAGAACTTACTTGTCTTTTAATAAATTAATCTTTCTCAATTACTTTTGAGATTCTGAAATGTCTTTATTTAAAGCACTACCCTCTTTAGAAATACTTCAGTTCCAGCTTATTAGGAAGGGGTCCAAATTCCCTTTTGATTTAGAAACTTCTTTTTTCCTCCCTAGTACTAGAAAGTAATCACCCTTAGGGATTTTGGAAAGATTTTTAACATGAATCCAGGAAATCCAATTCAGTTTAAAATCAATTATTTGTGTTTTCTGAAAAATCTATTTTCTGAAAATCTATTTTCTGAAATCTATAAAAACTACTCCCAAAAATAATTCTAGGAAATTGCTTTCCCTTCATTACCGTCTGCCTGGTGTTCCCCTTTAGTTTGTCCAAAACGGAAGAAATAGTGTTCGCACTTTGTACGTTGCTATGATTTGCTCTTGGGTCCGGTGAACTTTCTGGGGTGGGATGGGATGAGTCTCCTTGGGAACTTCAAGGCCAAGACTGCTGATCGCCTGTGGCCGGAAGGAACTCATGAGTAGTGAGGAGGAAGTAGCTAAGCCTGGCTTAGAGGAAGTGTAACTGGCAATATTTTCCCAATTCCTAAGTCAAGTCTGCTTTACCGTCAATAACTAGTAACTCAGAGGATACAGCCTTGGAAATGCATTTCCTCAGGCTCATGAGGCAGGCTGCTTTTAAAAAAAAATTTATTTATTTATTTATTTATTTATTTATTTATTTTTTAATTTTTGGTTAGTAGGCATCAAAGCGCATATCATACAGCAGGAATTCAGTAGGACTTCCAGTTTCTCTCACTCCCAGTGCTGTGAGCTCTGCCCACCTGCTCACCTCCCCGCAGTGTGGTCACCTCCCCGCAGTGTGGGAGCGAACCCAGCGGAGTCTTCTTCTAAGCTGGGTATCATGGAAGCATTGAGCCGGGGCGTAGGTGCATAATGAAGCATCCTCGTGTTCGGATTACCTAATCAATTGTCATTGAATCTTGGAGCAAAACTGGTCCCCTTGTGTCTGTTTGGGGCATTGATTAATTGCTGGAAGAGCTGAAGATAGTTTCTTTTGGAAGAAGAACTGAAAGTAATTTACTCTGGGTAGCTAAGTATGTTATTTTGGGGAACAGCATAACCATCAGATATGCACAAAGCAATTGAGAAGTCACTGTGTGGAAGGCCATCTGTTTACTGCATTCAGACAAAGTCACTTTAATTGGTGTCTGCAACCCATCACTCGGAATCCCTCTCCTCATATTGGGTGCCTAGCCTGTGGGTTCACTTTCCCATTCTCGCTTCTGCAACAGCTCCGTTCATGTTCTGTGTCCCATAGCCCCGTCACTCAAATGGTCTTACCAATGGGATCAACCTTGGAAATGGTGACCCTGCGAAGATCACGTTTGACAGGCAGCGTCCAGTTTCGCTTGAGGCTACAGGAAGCTGCCTCCCGCAGGCTGAGCCTGGAGGAGAAGCTGATAACACGAGGAGAAGCACCTGGTAGCAGCCGCAGCGCTTCATCCAGGATGAAAACAGGAACTAAAACATAAACAACATCCTTTTTCCAGAAGCCAGAGCTCAGCTCCCTCCCGAGTGGGGCTGAGTCTATGCTCCCAAGAGTCTCACGAGAACCTTTACAGAGGTAGGAAGGAAGGTCAGGATGTGAAGCAGAGTTTCAAGATTTCCGGTGGAAATCATCAAAAAGGATTTTTTTTTAAAAAAAATTGTTATTGTTGTTGATGATCTTTTAAGTTCATGAATATGACCAATAATTGTAGTTGCAGCGCAGGACTTGCTTTTAGATGAATAAAAATCTAAATACCTCAATCTGACACCATTTCCAGGGAAATGATGCAAATGGATCAAAGTGAAAAAGAAGAAAGGGCCACTGCTGGTCTCGTCTTTCCCAGACCGTTTCTTCTGAAATGGATGTTATTGGTAACAGGAAAGTATGGCATTCTGTTCCCTGTGATTGGCAGCTCAGCCAGTGTGCTCTGCTCATCCAATAAAGCAGAAATGTGTGTGGAGCGAGGCGAGGGAGGGCTCTCCTCAGTGTCTCCAGTCAGTATGTAATGATTCAGAACCAGACTCCAACCACGGAGGCTGAGAGCTACGACCCCTGCTCACATGCTCAGCCCCTTTGCACTGTTCTTACTTTTAAAAAGTTTATTTTTTTTTATTTATGTGTACGTATGTGTCTGTGTGGATGCTCTAGGAGTCTAGAGAAAGTTGTTGGGTCTCCTGGAGCTGGAGTTATAGGCCATCATGAGCCATCTGTTGTGGGTTCTGGGAACCTAACTTGAGTTCTTTGGAAGAGCAGCAAGTGCTCTTAACCATGTAAGCATTTTTTTCCCCAGCTCTTTGTTTCTTGCTTTTAGATAGATATTGTCTTAAGCCCAATCTCTTCTTTAATGTTCATGTTATTAGAAAATGAGAAGTCATGATCCGTGTGTTAATTCTGTGTATTAAAATTATCAGTGTCTCTTCAGTTGAAGAAGCTCAGTGCAAACAGACTTTCCTTCCCAAAGTTCCATGCTCTTATTCACACTACATCTACACTATTCAGTCAGTCAGCAAGACATAAGTCTATCCTGCTATGTTAAAAATGCCCCCACCTACTGGGACTGACGTGAAGTGTTTCTGTCTCAGCATATTTCTCATTTCGCAAGACAGAGAGAGAGAGAGGAAGAGAGAGAGAGAGATATCTCCTGATATTAACTTATCCATTTATATAGCACATACTTACTACATACTATGAATAAGCTTTATTCCAGGAACAAATGAAGAGGGGAGAAGACTTGAAAAAAACTCTTTTCCCTATAGGATCATACTCTCTAGAGTGTTACCAAGTAATCCATATGTTTTGTTGTCCATACTTGCATATTAAAAAATGATAAGATAATAATAAACGTATGTATCAGTTAAATTTTGACAGGTACCATGCAGCGCGCCTTACAAGTATTGACTCAAGTATTAAATGTACTGGGGGGGGGATACCTTATATAAATTTTAAGCTACAGAAATGAATCATGGTTACTGTTGGAGCTATTGGCCTGTGTGGTCCCATAGATCTAACCGGACATCACAGTCTATTGCCATAGTTATTGGTAACTCTGCAAATGCAACAAAATGCAATTAATCTTTCCATATAGAGAAACTCAAAGCTCAGTGTGATTTCATGAACAGTAGCAGTGTAGGTGCTGGTATTTCAAGTCAGGGTCTTTTTAGCCTAAGACTGGATATTGATACAATATGGCTAACTCTCACTGGATTGATTTATCATGTTTTCAACATCAACTTTAGATCACAGTAGCATGTAGCCCAGAGAATGTTTTCCCAGTGCCAAGTAAGGTCTAGAGAAAGAGTTTCCTTTCATAATTAACCTCCATGACAATGGGACCTGCATCTCCTTCCTTATGACCAGAAGCAACCTTAAGTACCAACTTCCAGTGAGTGTCCCAGAGATTGACATTGACGGCCTGTTAACTTGCCAAGTCTGACTTCCCCCAAGGCACACACCAGTATGTTGATTCTATCTACAAAAGGCCTCTTGTGACTTTCCTGTGGTCTATGATGTATCCTCACAAAGAGTTAAGGAACCTTCGCTGCCTGCAGGAAATCTGTAGCTGAATCCAGGACTTGGCAGCGGAAACATTAAGCATATCGTGGGAGAGAAGAAAAGCAAAGTGCTAAGGTTGTTCCTCTGAACAGAGGATATCGGAGCGTCCTGCAAAAAACTTCCTGTTTAGCCAGCAGACCAGAAAACAAGATGAAAAAACACCCCACTTCAATGACTATTGTGTCAATATATTTTTATACCGTCATTATCTCCAGCAGGACTTACTCACCAGAGCTGGATTCCCAGGGTGAGGAGTTCGCAGCTGAATCACAGCTTCCCGCCCTCCTTGTTGTGGCTGCTGTATCATATCCTGGTTTCCCTGTGTCAGGCTACCCCCGGCTTGCACTACAATCGAGACTGCTGTCCCCCCCCCCCCCCCCCCCCCCCCGTACTACTCTTCCTTGGGTTTGCATCTAATATCTCATCAGATGGAGTCAGAAAAGGCATCTTATATGTTTTGGGGTAGACTCCTCTGCCCCTTCCAGGCTCCAGTAACTGGACATAGTCATGCAGCCAAGAGCACACAACACTTTATGGGTAAATGACATTCTTTAGTTGCCCACCCGTTTCTTTACCAGATACACCCAAGTGTGCAGTTAGATGAAATGGTGGGGTGAAAAACAAGAGTTTTAAAGGTCCTTATTAAGAATTTAGGGCTGGAGAGATGGCTCAGTGGTTAAGAGCACTGACTGCTCTTCCAGAGGTTTTGAGTTCTAGTCCCAGCAACCACATGGTGGCTCACAACCATCTGTAATGGGATCTGACACACTCTTCCGGGGTGTGTCTGAAGACAGCCACAGTGTACTTATATAATTCAAAATAAAATAAATCTTACAAAAAGAATTTCGGGATTAAAAAGAATTTAAAGTGTTGCATCAAACCTATTGTGGATGGTGTCGTGGTGTGCACAATGACACAGGAATTACTCGGATAAAAACCATAAGTTTCTTAAAAAAATTAATCCTTATTGAATAATACCAATGTGTGTGTGTGAAAATAGAAAGGTTTTCAATGGCCTCCCTTCTTTACTGTTAGTTGCTTATAGAGCATGCATTGAATGCCATGAAGGGTTATTTGGCTTTAGTGACAGGATTTCACTCTGAAGCCCTGGTTGACCAGGAACTCACAAAGATCTGCCTGCCTCAACCTTCCACGTTTTGAGATTAAGGGTGTGAGTACTTTCTTTCTTTCTTTCGTCCTTTCTTCCTTTCTTTCCCTCTCTCTCTCTCTCTCTCTCTCTTTCTCTCTCTTTCTTCCTTTACTTCTTTGCTTCTTTCTTTTTTTATTTTATAAATTAATTTATTTTTTACACTCCATAATCCATTCCCTGCCCTCCCAAACCACCCTCCAACTACTCCACATCCCACACCTCCTTCCCACCTCCACTGTTTCCACATGGATGCCCCCACCCCCATACCATCTGACCTCTAAACTCCCTGGGGCCTCCAGTCTCTGGAGGGTTAGGTGCATCATCTCTGAATGAACACAGACCTGGAAGTCCTCTACTGTATGTGTGTTGGGAGCCTCATATCAGCTGGTGTATGGTGCCTCTTTGGTGGTCCAGTGTTTGCGAGATCTCGGGAGTCCAGATTAATTAAAACTGCTGGTCCTCCTACAGGACCACCCTTCTCCTCAGCTTCTTTTAGCCTTCCCTAATTCAACAACAGGGGCCAGCTGCTTCTGTCCGTTGGTTGGGTGCAAATACCTGCATCTGACTCTTTCAACTGCTTGTTGAGTCTTTTGGGGGGCAGTCATGATAGGTCCCTTTTTGTGAGCACTCCATAGTCTCAGTAGTAGTGTCAGGCCTTGGGACCTCCCCTTGAGCTGGATCCCACTTTGGTCCTGTCGCTGGACCTTCTTTTCCTCAGGCTCCTCTTCATTTCCATCCCTGTAATTCTTTCAGACAGGAATAATTATGGGTCAGAATTTTGACTGTGGGATGGCAACATCATTCCTCACTTGATGCCTTGTCTTCCTGCTGGAGGTGGGCTCTATAAGTTCCCTCTCCCTACTGTCAGGCATTTCTTCTAAGGTCTCTCCCTTTGATTCCTGAGAGTCTCTCACCTCCCAGGTCTCTGGTGCATTCTGGAGGGTCCCCCCAACCTCCTATTTTCTGATGTTGCCTGTTTCCATTCTTTCTGCTGGCCCTCAGGGCTTCAGTCCTTTTCCCTCACCCAATACCAGATCAGGTTCCCCTTTCTCCCCTGCTCCCCCCTTCCCCAGACCTGTCCACTTTCCCTCCCAAGTCCTTCCCTCCCCATTTGTGATTGCTTTCTTCTCCCTCTCAAGTGGGACTGGGGTGTCCTCACTTGGGCCCTTCAGCTTGTTGACTTTTTTGAGTTCTATGAACTGTATCTTGAGTATTCTGTACTCTTTTTTTTTTTTCTAATATCCACTTATTAGTGAGTACATACCGCGAGCCTCCTTTTGGGTCTGAGTTACTTCACTCAGGATGATATTTTCTAGTTCCATCCATTTGCCTGCAAAACTCAGCATGTCCTAATTCTTAATAACAGCAGTATTCCATTGTGTAAATGAACTACAGTGTCTGTATCCATTCTTCTGTTGCAGAACATCTAAGTTATTTCCAGCTTCTGGTTATCACAAATAAGGTTGCTATGAACAAAGTGGAAAGCATGCCCCTGTGGCATTGTGGGGCATCTTTTGGGTATATTCCCAAGAGTGGTATAGCAGGGTCTTCAGGTAGATCTATTTCTAATTTTCTGAGGAACCTCCAGATTGACTTCCAGAGTGGTTGTATCAGTTTGCAATCCCACCAGCAATAGAGGAGCATTCCTCTTTCTCCACATCCTCTCCAATATGTGTTGTCACCTGAGGTTTTGATCTTAGCCATTCTGATTGGTGTAATGTGGAATCTCAGGGTCATTTTGATTTGCCTTTCTCTGACCACTAAAGACTTTGAACATTTCTTTAGAGGCTTCTCAGCCATTCAAGATTCTTCAGTTCTGTATTCTCAGTTTAGTTCTATGCCCCATTTTTTGATTGGGTTATTTGGTTTTTTTGGTGATTAACTTCTTGAGTTCTTTATATATTTTGGATATTAGTTCTCTATTGGATGTGTGAAGATTTTTTTCCCCAATCTGTAGGGTGCCGATTTGTTTTATTGACTATATCCCTTGCCTTACAGAAGCTTTCCAGTTTCATGATGTCCCATTTATCAATTCTTGCTCTTAGATCATGAGCGGTTGGAGTTCTGTTTAGAAAATTTCCCCCTGTGCCAACAAGTTCAAGGCTTTTCCCCACTTTCTCTTCTATTAGATTCAGTGTATCTGGTTTTATGTTGAGGTCCTTGGTCCACTTGGACTTGAGCTTTGAACAAGGTGACAAATATGGGTCTATTTTCATTCTTCTACATACAGATAGCCAGTTAGACCAGCACCATTTATTGTAGATGCTTTCTTTTCTCCATTGTATGTTTTTGGCATCTTTGCCAAAGATCAAGTGACTGCTTTTATTTCTGGGTCTTCAATTTTATTCCATTGATCAACATGTCTATCTCTGTACCAATAGCATGCAGTTTTAATCACTATTACTGTGTAGTAAAGCTTGAGGTCAGGGATGGTGATTCCCCCAGCTGTTCTTTTATTGTTAAGAATTGTTTTGTGATTGGGTTACCTCACTCAGGATGATATTCTCCAGATCCATCCATTTACCTAAGAATTT
>NW_022196911.1:106841295-106882698 GCF_008632895.1 Mastomys coucha
AGAATTGTTTTTGCTATTCTCGGTTATTTGCCTTTCCAGATGAATTTGAGAATTACTTTCATATCTTTGAAGAATTGTGCTGGGATTTTGATGGGGATTGCATTGAATGTATAGATTGCCTTTGGTAGGATGCCCATTTTTACTATGTTAATTCTGCCAATCCATGAGCATGGGGGATCTCTCCATTTTCTGAGATCTTCTTCGATTTCTTTCTTGAGAGACTTGAAGTTATTGCCATACAGGTCTTTTGCTTGTTTGGTTAGAGTTACCCCAAGATATTTTGTATTATTTGTGGCTATTGTGAAGGGAGTTGTTTTCCTAATTTCTTTCTCAGCCTGTTTATCCTTTGTATAAAGGAAGTCTACTTATTTATTTGAATTAATTTTATATCCGGCCACTTTACTGAAGTTGTTTATCAGCTGGAGAAGTTCTCTGGTAGAATTTTTGGGGTTGCTTATGTATACTATCATATCATCTGCAAATAGTGATACCTTTATTTCTTCTTTACCAATTTGTGTCCCCTTGATCTCTTTTTGTTGTCTTATTGTTCTAGCTAACACTTCGAGTACTATGTTGAATAGACATGGGGAGAGTGGGCATCCTTGTCTTGTCCCCGATTTCAGTAAGATTGCTTCAAATATGTCTCCATTTAATTCAATATTGCCTGTTGGTTTGTAGTACATTGCTTTTATTATGTTTAGGTATGGACCTTGAATTCCTGATCTTTCCAATACTTTTAACATGAAGGAGTGTTGAATTTTGTCAAATGCTTTTTCTGCACCTAAGGAGATGATCATGTTATTTTTTTCTTTGAGTTTGTTTATATAGTGGGTTATGTTAATGGATTTTCATATATTAAACCAACTTTGCATCCCTGGGATGAAGCTTAATTGATCATGGTGAATGATGGTTTTGATGTGTTCTTGGATTCAGTTTGCAAGAATTTTATTGAGTATTTTTGCATTGTTATTCATAAGCGAGATTGGTCTGAAGTTCTCTTTTTTGGTTAGGTCCTTGTGTGTGGTTTAGGTATCAGAGTAATTGTGACTTCATAGAACTAGTTAGGTACTATTCCTTCTGTTTCTATTTTATGGAATAGTTTGAGGAAAGCTGGTATCAGTCTTCTTTGAAGGTCTGGTAGAATTCTGCACTAAATCCATCTGGCCCTGGGCTTTTTTTGGTTGGGAAGTTTTTTATGAGTTCTTCTATTTCCCTGTGTAATATGGGCCTTTTTAGATAGTTTACCTGCTCTTGATTTAACCTTAGTATGTGGCATCTGTCTAGAAAACCATCCATTTCATCTAGATTTTCCAGTTTTGTTGAGTATAGATTTTATAGTAGGACCTGATGATTTTTTTTAATTTCTTCTGTTTCTGTTGTTATGTCTCCCTTTTCATTTTTGATTTTGTTAATTTGGATACCGCCTCTCTGCCCTTTAGTTAGTTTGGCTAGGGGTTTATCTATCTTGTTCTCTCAAAGAACCAGCTTTTGGTTTTGTTGATTCTTTGTTTTGTTTCTATTTGGTTGATTTCTGCCCTGAGTTTGACTATTTCCCGACTTCTACTTCTCTTGGGTGAGTTCGCTTTTTTTTTTTTGTTTGTTTGTTTTGTTTTGTTCTAGAGCTCTCATGTTTGCTGTTAAGTTGTTAGTGTAAGATCTCTCCAGTTTCTTTACCAGGGCACTTAGTGCTATGAACTTTCCTCTTACCACTCCTTTCATTATGTCCCATAAGTTTGGGTATGGTGTGTCAACATTTTCATTAAATTCCAGTAAGTATTTAATTTCTTTCTTTATTTCTTCCCAGACCAAATTGTCATTGAGTAAAGAATTGTTCAGTTTCCATGTGTATGTGGGCTTTCTGTAGTTTTTGTTCTTATTGTAGACCAGTCTTAGGCCATGGTGATCTGATAGGATGCATTAGGTATTATTGCAGTCTTCTTGTATCTGTTGAGGGTTGTTTTGTGACCAATTATATGGTTGATTTTGGAGAAGGTACCATGAGGTACTGAGAAGAAGGTGCATTCTGTATTCTTTTGTTTTAGGGTGAAATGTTCTATAGATATCTGTTAAATTCATTTGTTTCATAACCTGTCTTAGTTTCACTGTGTCTCTGTTTAGTTTCTGTTTGAATGACCTCTCCATTGATGAGAATGGGGTCTTGAAATCTCCCATTATTATTGTGTGGGGCTCAATGTGTGTTTTGAGTTTTAGTGAAGTTTCTTTTATGAATTTGGGTGCTCTTGCATTTGTGGCATAGATGTTCAGAATTGAGACTTTCTCTTGATGGATTTTCCCCTTGATGAATATGAAGTGTCCTTCTTCATCACACTTGATAACTTTTGGTTGAAAGTCTATTTTGTTGGATATTAGGATGGCAACTCCTGCTTGTTTCTTGGAACCATTTGCTTGGAAGACCTTTTTCCATCCTTTTACTCTGAGATGGTGCTTGTCTTTGTTATTGAGGTGTGTTTCTTGTATGCAGCAAAATGCTGGATCTTGTTTGTGTATCCAGCTTGTTTGCTTATGTATTTTCATAGGTGAATTGAGTTCATTAATATTGAGAGATATTAAAGAGAGATGACTGTTGGTTCCTCATATATTTGTTTTTGCAGGTGGCTTCATGTGTTTGTGGTTCTCTGCTTTTGACTTTGTTGTGAGATACTTAATATCTTGTCCTGGTGAAGGTATCTTCCTGTGTTGGAGTTTTCCCTCCATGATCCTTTGTAGGGCTGGGTTGGTAGATAGATACTGTTTGAATTTGGTTTTGTCCTAGAATATTTTGGTTTATTCATCTATGTTGATTGAGAGTTTTGTTGGGTCTGGTAGCCTGGGCTGGCATTTGTGTTCTGTTAGAGTCTGCATCACCTCTGACCAGGCTCTTCTGGCTTTCCTAATCTCTTTTGGGAAGTCTAGTGTAATTCTACCTTTGTATGTTACTTGGCCTTTTTCACTTGCAGCTTTTAATATTCTTTCTTTGCTCTGTGCATTTAGTGTTTTGATAATTATGTGATGAGAAGATTTTCTTTTCTTTTTGGTGTTCTATAGGCTTCTTTGATCTTTATGTCTATCTCTTTCTTTAGGTTGTGGAAGTTCTATGATTTTGTTGAAGACATTTTCAGGTCCTTTGAGCTGGGAATCTTCGTTCTTCTCTATTCTGATTATTCTTAGATTTGGTGTTTTTATTGTGTCCTAAATTTCCTGGATGCTTTGGGTTAGGAGTTTTTTATGTTTTAAACTTTCTTTGACAGTTGTGTCAATCTCTTCTACCATATCTTCTACACCTGAGATTCTCTCTTCTATCACTTGTATTCTGTTGATAATACTTAAATCTGTAATTCCTGACCTCTTTTCTGGGTTTTCCATTTCTAGGTTTGCCTCCATTTGTGTTTTCTTTATTGTTTCTACTTCCACTCTTAGGTCTTGGGTTGCTTTATTCAATTCCTTCACCTGTTTACCTATATTTCTTTCAGCGAGTTATTGACATCTTCCTTAAAGGACTCTACTGTCTTCATGAGATAGGATTTTAGGACAGATTCCTGATTTTCAGGTGTGTTGGTGTATTCAGGGCTTGCTGTGGTGGGAAAACTGGGTTCTGGTGATGCCCACGTGTTTTGGCTTCTGTTGCTTATGGTCTTGTGCTTACCTTTCACCATCTGGATATCCCTGGTGTTTGTTAGTCTGAGTGACTCTATGGAGTCTGCCTCTTTTGTCCCTGGGTTGCTTCAGGTCTCCTGGGAGGCTTGTGGCCCTGACTGTATCTGACCACCTGTGGGGCCTTTCAACTGGAGGCTCTTCACAGGAGCAGAGAAGCTGCTAATCTGTTGCCCTGGCTACAGCAGATCTCCTGGGAGGCCTTCAGACAACTGCTCTGAGTGCAGCCGGTCTTCTAGGATGGATCAGGATATGGACTTCATGGGAGCAGACCAACTAGTCGGCGAAGAAATGATGACAGAGACAGCACATGGAAGTACAGGATCTGAATGTATTTCTTTAAAATGGCATCAGACTTTTACAGTCATTGCAAAAGAGAAATGATAAATCTGGCAGCTCAGCAGTTGAGGTACATCTGAGGCCACCTGAAACACACTGGGTCTAAAGCAGCAGCCATCTCCTCTGGACTGGTGCTGCACACCCCCCCCCCCCCCCCCCCCCCCCCCCCCCCCCCCCGCCCAAGGGGACTGCGGACTTGGTATGGTATACAGAAAACAGGGTGAATGACAAAAGTCACATAGGCAGGTGACAGTCACATCAAGGTCAATAGGATCAGGTATCCAGGTGTGAAGCAGGTGGAAGAGCAGTGGTGCCCTCCCCACTGGGGCTATTTTGGTATTCCCATGCTAATTCTCTGGGTCTGCTGGAGGCAAGCACCAGGAAGTTCTGATCTAACAGTTCCTGCTAATGCCCTTCGATTACTCTCTAGTATGTAAAACAGTTCTGTCTTCTGTGGGACTGCCCTAAGAATTGTAACTATGTGCTTGACCTCTGTTGCTAACTCTGAGGACAACCTGTCTGATAAGGCAGATTCCTTGAGAGAAATTCCAAGCTAAGGACAGCTTGGAATTAAATTAGGATATGTTTGAATGTTGTGCTGGCCAGGAGACAATGCCTAATCTTAAGGTTAGCCATTTACGAATTATTTCTTGGGGTACCTTTATGCCTAAATAAAAGGGCATGTTGACAATTGGAAAGACTAATCTGGAACATGTCTGAGTTAGGAGATGCCACGACTGACTGAATATCCAGGAGGCACAAACTCTCTTTGAAGTCATAACGCTTCTTGCCCTTAATCAGGCTTTTACCCCCAATATTGCGGATTTTACTGGAGTAGATGAATGGGCATGGCAATGGAGTCTTCACGGGAGCAGACCAACTAAGGGTTGGGTGTGAATACTTTCATAATTGGCTGATTCCCTACAGGGCATGAATTATTTTAGCCTGTTAGTATCATGGAAAATTTTTCTTTCTCTGTCTACTATGGCACTTTTGGGTACAGCTGATTAGGTTGAATCTGTGGTCTTTTGAATCTGAAGTTCATTGCTCCAGACTCTTCAGAGTTTTCCTTGAGAAGTCAGATGTCATGCTGACGAGTTTTTGTTCCATTTCGACTAGTGCTTTCTTCTTTGCAGTTTTCCATACTCTTTCTTTGTTCTTTATGTTTAGTGTTTTAGTTCTAAGAGGCCACAAAGGAGTTTCTTTTCTGCTCCTGTCTATTTGGTGTTCCATGAGCTTCTTGTATCTATGAAGGTTTTCCTTTCCTTAGATATTTTTTGTGTGTGTTATGGGGCATCTTCTATGGTCCCATTGAAGATCGGGTCTATGTCACTAACCTGCTCTTCTCTTCTTTGTCTATAGTATGAAGATTTGCTTTTTTCCTGGTGACCCACAGTTCCTGCATGTTTATTTTGTGTGTTTTTCATATGTTTGCTTGAGTGCTCTAATTTCTCTACTTTACGTTTCAGTTCTGATATTCCATCTTCTCCTTAATATCTTCTACTTCAAAGGCCTAACCCTGAGTTTTCTCATTGGGTTATTGAGGTTTTCAATATTTTGGTTTTATCTTCACTTCAGTTTAAGTTCTTTTCAATATTCTTTTTATTGAATCCAGTTTTCAAATCCAGAATTATTTTCATCATTTAATTTGGACACATGTATGTTTGTCTTGGCCATCACTCAGACATTTGCCACTCTTTAAGTTGAACAATTTTTTTTTTTAATGCGTTCTTTAAACCCTTGAATTCCTTGACAAATTTTATGACTTTTTTTTTTTTTTTAAATCATCTGTTGTTCAAATATGTGACTTCCTCTGGAGAATGTTTCTATAACAATTTGGGATTTGGGGGTAGATGTACTGTGTTGTCTTCTCATATTATTTGTGTTTCTGTGACGTGACCTGCGCATGCAGACTTCTTTATTGCTTGTGTACCTGATGTGAGATTCTAGGCTGCATCTATGGAGCCAAAGGTTGGTTTTGTTTTTGTTGTTGCCCAAGCTTAATTGATTTCAGATCAGGTATGAGGAGCTGGTACATTAATCCTTCAGATACTCTGTGTTGATTTTTCATTGGAAGAACAGGGATGATTCTGGTTTGGTGTTGAGTAAAAGAACACACAAATAAGGCAAATATCTTGGTCTGCTGGGGCTGGTATATAAGCTGTGCCACTCCAGCTATGCCGGGTAAGTCTAAAGGTGGCCTGGGTGGGTCAGGATTGCAGATACTCACCTGGCTGAGCCAGTGTACAAGCTGGATGAGAGGGTTAGGCTGGTGGATCGGGACAGTGAGTCTGGATGAGGTTCAGGGACCCACTGGGTTTGGTTAGTGTGTCGATGTGGAACGTGGACTAGGACCAGAGGCTAGATATGGTGCAGATAGGCTAGACTTCAGGAGGACTTACCAGATTGGACCAGGACACAATATGTATGATCTGGGTGGGCTCAGTGTTTAGATATGGCTTGGACAGGCTATGACCAGGTAGACTCACCAGACTGGAGGCTCTGAATGATGTGAGCTGGTTAGAGTTAGGCAGAGTCATCCAACTAGGCTGAGAAATTGGTTCTGCTACTGGGGCCAGCCTTGGATGCTGTCAGCAGTACTGGCGGGCTACAATTTTTAAAAACGCGCAGTATTAGTGAATCGCAGAAAAATGAGATATATCTGTATTTCCCCAACTTAAATGGAAAAATCTTCCAGAAATGACTCGTTTTCTGTCCCTTTTATTTTGTGCTGATTTTATTTATATATTTCAAATGCACATTGACTTTTCAAATGTATCAAACTACGGTCTCCATCTGTTGTTCCTGATGAAGAGTGAGCCTGGCCCAGTGGGTTTGTGGCTTTCCTACTTGCTGTGAAGGTGTACATAACAGAAACCACTTAAAGGAGATACTTATTTTGGATTAGAGATTAAAGGATGTTAGATCAGGGTATACACTACTTCAAGTTACTCCATATTGCATGAAAACTGTGTTTTCTCAGGCTGTGCACTGCTCTGGGAGTTTCCATTTCACAAGCAGCTTTTGACTAAAATTTGAGGAAGAAATGTACGTGTAGCCTCTGGGTAGAGTTAGAAACTCTTTTCTCTGTTGGGTACCACCCATCCAACACAGACTGATAAATGACCTATTCCTGGGAGTAGAAGAGAGTAGCCCTATACATTTATTGGGACTGAATTGAGATGGGTGTGCTGAAATCATATCAGTGAATCAAAGCCCAAGAACTTATCAGACAAAGGATAGGGTGTAGCTCGCTCACTTCGGCACTATAAATGGCTGACTCCTAACTCTATGGAAACATGACCCCACAGCTGCCTGTCACCTGACGGATAATGTACATACCAAGGACTGGAAGGTAGAGAGGATGCCTGATGGCTCCTAGAGTCTCCTGCTGCTTCTATGGCCCTGTCATTGCTTGCCCATATGCCACCCTGGATACCTATTTTCCTCTCTGGACTTGGATTATAACTCACCGTTTCTTAACCTTAGACCCTGGTTTAGCCTTTCACCTCACAGTTGGGCTCACATTTTGTGTCCAAACTTAATTAAACTGGCAAAAGGTAGACTAACAGAGGAAAATCAAACAAGTTTTATTTGATGTTAGTATTTTTTACATGCATCAGGGATTCACAGAAAGGAAGTGAAAAAAATCATAGAGAAGTTAGACTTTGGGGCTTATAACCTATTTTAACAAAGGTCTATACCTTATGGAGAGGTAACTGGATGCGTTTGGGCTTTTAGGATGGAAAATTGTGGGAAGGTATGTATATGGGGAGAATTAGGGGCAAATCAATATTTGCATGAGAGTTCTCCTTTGTCTACAGGGTGTGCATTCTAGTATCCACAATGCATGCCCGAATCTATGAGTAGTGCTGAGTGTTATATATGCTATTTTTCTACATATACATCCCTATAGTAGATAAATTCAATGTATAAATTAGGTACAGGAAGTTACTGATAATCAATAGTCAAATGGAAAATTATAACACTAGATGGTTATAGAATGCCAGCATCTTTGTTTCCATGCTTTGTGGCCAACACTCAATAAAATAAATATCAACGCACAAACATTCCAACACCGTGGCAGCCGATTGTATAGCAGTGATGGCTACTGAGTGCTGAGCACACACATAAGTGTGCATGGTATGAGTACCTTGAGCAAGGGGAGAGTCACATCTTCGGCTATACAGAACCGATGATGTGGAGCCTGTTCACACAATCCAAATAGGATGTGCTATGGTTTGCATACGAAATGTGTCCCTAAGACTCGAGTGTTGAAAACTTGATTTATTGCAGCTAGTTCATATCAGTGGCAGAAGGCTAACAGAGACAAGGTCAAAGGTTATGAACCGATTATTTCTGAACTTTTCTATGTCATGCTTTGATTGTGGATGACTGAAACTCCAGAGAGCAAAGCTGCATACAGAGTATGGGAACTACTATGTAGAGCTATCAAGAGTGTCTCTGGTCTCTGCAATTGGCTTGTTTTCCTCTTCTCAGTGTGTGCAAGGGAGACATCTTAATAAGAGGAAATTTATGCTCTATGAGGAGAAAGATGGGGAGAGGAGAGAGTTTCTCAGTCACCTCCAGCTCAAAATAATCTCATGATAAATGGCACATTTGAGCTCCCTCACGGAAAAGTAGTCGTGTAGTAGGAGCCTTTATAAAGATTCTCCTAGAACTCATTCCTCTTTTGAACCTAGTAGCTAGACTTTAGAAGCAACTCTTCTGCATATTATCCAATGGCACTGAATGAGATGATCTGTCAAACAAAGGCAGGCAGGGAGTGACCTGAGAGAGTGACAACACTACCTACTTCCTTCTTCCACAGGTTCAGAGGATGCACCTCTTCCCCAGGCAACAGTTTGGAGCAGTTTCACTATTCTGACTCTCTCCCAACCTCCATCCTTCAGAACCTCTGAGGTGGGTGCTGAACTCTGGTGAGGGCTTACCTAGGATTTTCTAAAACGCTTGACTTGAGGAAATGTGGAAGCTAGGTGGCGCTGGCAACCACAGGCTGCACAAGAGCAGCCTCTGAACATGTCCTGTGTCCCAAGGCCACTAAAGTGAAAGCCTTCTAAGGGGTCTGGTCATAGACACAGGAAGGATGATTTGAACAAAGGAAAAATAAATACAGAAATTTAAATCCATCACTCCCAGACTGTCCAACATCACTCATATCTTCTGACTTAAAACTGAAAACCTATGAAGCACAATGCAGGCTTTTACGTATTTGTAAAGTCGACGACTCCTGGTCCTTTGCAATTCTAATATTCTGTTTGTTCTTTTGGTTTTGCAATCACGACTGACTCGGAATTCCACAGGAAAACCAGAGGCTCCAAAATAGCACTCGGAAGAGACTTTGGTTTTAGTCCCTTTTCCATTAATGCCTGTTTTCCACCAACCACATAACCTGTGCATTTGGAATATTTTCCCAATAGCACTGGCTTTCATAAACTGTACTGTCTGTCAGGAAATAAAACTGCCTTGGTGGAAAGACCAAAATTATGGCCGAGAACACAGGAACGTCAAACCAACCACTGACAACCTGCAGAATAGGGGACAGTGGTGTGGGCCACATCCGTCAGGCAGGTTCAATAGAAGGAGCAATTTCCAGCCATGTCATCTGCTTAAGTCATCACCCACAGAGTCAGCCTCAGCCTGGGAGAGAGTCTAATCCTATTAGCAGAAGATGAAGACATTTACGTCAGGGTGACATAAAAGTGCCATTCTGTTTTGTGAATGTGTATGAGATGTATTTTATGAAAAAGTCATATCAAGTCATAATTATGTAGACATTTAATAAATACTAATGATTGCAAATAATACTGGGGCAGAATAGGGAAGAGGTTGGAGGCAGGAATTCAGAGATTAATACATGAAGAGTGCCAACAGGAGGAAGACTAGAATTCTTTAGTCCACTAGGCTTCATTTAATCAAGGGATCATTCCCTTGAAACAGCCTGAGCCTCCTGTGAACATAGCAAAGGCAGACACTGTGTGAACAACCCATAAAAGGTCACAGAGCTACTCTCCTTAGCCCTTTAGCTTCTTGGAGCAGAGTTACTGCCATGCAGATCTGTTCAATCTGCCTACCCTTCTGGTTATGTTAATCTTAAAGATTTGAGGAGAAAGACCGTTGACCCAAATCATCACAAGTAAAAGAAGCTTTATTTATTCATATACATGGGCTGCCTCGCCCTAAGGCCGGGTTCAAGAGGCCAGCCTTGGACATGGGCGAGATAGATAAGAAATTTTTGTTTTTTGTTTTTAAGGATTTATTTATTTTTATTTTATGTGCATCGGTGTTTTGCCTGCCCATATGCTTGGAGGTGCCAGATCCTCTAGAATTGGAGCTATAGACAGTTGTGTCCCCATGTGGGTTGTGGTAATTAAACCCAGGTCATTTGGAAGAGCAGCCAGTGCTCTTAAACACTGAGCCATTGCTCCTGCCTCAAGAGTTTTTATAACTCAGGGGTAGGGGGATTCCAATTGGGGGACTTGGCAAATAGGTGGGGATGCAGGATCAGCATAACAAAGTGATCATAACAAGGTATCTTAAAAACCTTTTGACACAAAGATAGAGTTGCAAGATGGCCATACCAACTTTTTGAAACAAAGATATAGTTGCCATTTCCTGGAACAGGCAGTACAAAATGATGTGTAGTTAAGGTTACAGCCAGGGCAGAGCCAATCCTTGAGAAACAGACTTAGTACAAACAGGAGTTAACCTGGTTTGTCTTTACTATAAGATGGCTTTCAAATCTATGATGGAGGTTCTGAGTAGATGGTTCATTACTTACTCAGAAAAAAACTCAATATTTTTCTTTTTATTAACAGTGGAAAAATATTTTTTATTGTGCAGAATGGCTATCATGTGTTTTGATCAAAATGCATCCCCTAACTCCCTGCTTTCCAAATTCTCTAATACTCCTCCTATCTCTTTCCCTTCTAATTTTACATCATCTCTTTTAGATGATCCCTTCTTCACACCATCAGACTAGTCAGAATATCCAATGGGTGAGGGCCATTGGCATGAACAAGGTAGTCTATCAGGGTCTACATGCTAACAAACTGACTCTAATCTCTTCTAGCAGCCAGCAGCTGCCAAGACTGGTAGACACCGTCGCTGTGACATCATGTGTGCAATGTCCCTTTTGTGCCAAGAAAATGGTTTCCCTGAAGTTATCCGGCTACTTCTGGCTTTCACAGCCTTTCCCCCCCCCCTTCTTTAACACTTTATTTTATTGTCCCCTTTTAAAAACTAGAACATGCTTTCCTTAACGTTTTGGCCTTTCTTCCTCACTTTGCCTAAGCCATCTTGCTTTCCCTCCGCCCCTGTGCTATAGGGCTGCTTGCTGAAGATGCTGGACCCAAAGACATGGCTTTTTCGCTTACTCTTTTCTGTTCTCCTATTCTGGAAAGCTGAGATTCAAAGCTTGCCTGCTCTGTGGTTTTTCTCTTAAATTCTAATAAAATTGTCCTCGAGTTTTCTTTTGAGTTTGTCTGTAAATTCTTTCACCAGATGAGACTAACTCCTCACAAGGGAACCTAACCTTCTCCAGTAGCAGTCATGCATATCAAAATGGAAAAGTCCAGCAGGTTAACTTTGAAGAGATATGGAGCATAATTGTTGCCGAGTTGTTTGGTTCCTTCGGGCTGGACTTGGTCATTGGTATCTTGAGTTACATAAATGATTCAAGACCCTTACAAGACTGAGCCCATGAGCATCCATTCCCTGTGTCAGTAGGGGTGAAGGCTAATGAAGTTGAAGAAGACTTTGAAAGAGAGGGATGAGGAATGAATATAATCAAAATACATCCCACACATATATGAAGTTCTTGAAGTAAAAGTGGTGAACACCACTCTTTACTTATCACCTTTTCTGGGTCCTGGTGCAGCATATAGCAAGAACTCCAAGGCTAAGCTTTTGTGTGTATAGTCTTCAACATTCTGAAGATGTGAGAATCTCTGTCAGTTTGGCTCGGTGATGAGGAAGTTTATGAACTATTAAGCCAATGTTAGAGTGCCCACATTCGGTGGCTCACAATTGCCTGTAACTTCAGTTAAAGGGGGTCTGAAGCTTCTGACTTCCAGGGGTCTCCAGCACTAGCCTAGTGTACAAGACCAGGCACACACACATAATTAAAATTAATATAATAAATCTGAAAATAAAAATCCTAATAATGTATCTGTGTGCTTGAATGAAGCTGAAGTATTGACACAGGATGGTGGCAGAGACATACTGTTCTCCTCCTGTGTGTGCGTGCGTGCACATGTGTGCGTGTGTGTGTGCATGTGCGTATGTGTGTGCGTGTGTGCACATGTGTATATGTGTGCATGGATGTGTGTGTGTGTGTGGGTGTGCATGTGCATGTGCGTGTGTGTGTGTTTACTTTGTGGGCTCATGCTTTTGATGATTAAAGTAGCTTGTCAATAAGTGTTTTGCTTCAAGAACTGATCAAAGAATTTTAGGCGCTTTTAACTTTATTATTGATTCTCTAGAAAATACGTGCTCCGAGATTCAATACACAATTAAAGATTTTGAATGACTTGATGTCTTGATAAGTTATCACTCTTAAATACCCTAATATAGAATATGTAATAAAAACCTTTCTGATCAGTGTACTGGCACACACTTTTAATCTCAGTATTTAGGAGGCAGAGGCAGAGGCAGAGGCAGAGGCAGAGGCAGAGGCAGAGGCAGAGGCAGAGGCAGAGGCAGAGGCAGAGGCAGAGGCAGAGGCAGAGGCAGAGGCAGAGAGACAGAGGCAGAGGCAGAGGCAGAGGCAGAGGCAGAGGCAGAGGCAGAGGCAGTTGGATCTCGGGAATCTGAGGCTAGCCTGGTCCAGCTAGGGCTACTTAGTGAGATTTGGTTGAAAAAAAAAAAGCCTTCCCAGTTTCATTACACATGAAGAGATTTTTCATAAAACACACCCAGGTGTCTTACAAGTATTTATGAGTTGACGAAAAACTTCTATTTCTCCAAGCTCTATAACTTGGCATGGGGTAGAATCAGTTGTTGACACAACAATGCTCTTTTGGCAAAGGTGTTCTCAAACAGTTCATATTTAGAAATAGTCTCTTTATTTACACAAAATTTTATATTTAGAAGAGTTCAGGTGATGTGTACTTCCATATATGTTAGCTTTTGGAATTTCCAGAATTCCAACTGAGTAAAGCTGTGATTCAAACAATCTTGTGGATGTTTCTTTACATTAACTATGCTAAGGTAGCAGATAGAAAGTGATTTTTTCCCCTGAGAGATGTGTGGTATTCTTGATCTTTTTTTTTTTTTTTTTTTTTTTTTTTTTCTTATATAGACACACCAGAAGAGGGAGTCAGATCTCATTACGGATGGTTGTGAGCCACCATGTGGTTGCTGGGATTTGAACTCAGGACCTTTGGGAGAGCAGTCAGTGCTCTTACCCACTGAGCCATCTCAACAGCCCGCCACCTTACATTGATCTATCTTTCTCTAAAGGTAACTTATCTTCTCAAAGAACATGGTTCTTGTGTCTTCCCCAGAGCACTCTCTGGAAAGAGTTTTGCTTTTCTTCCAGGGGGACAGTCCTCGGGTGCAAGGAGCAGACAAGGGTGAGGAAGGCTGTACTCCTGTAATTCCTCAGTATCAGTCTGCATAGAGCTTCTGCAGAGGCCAGGTATCCTTGTCCTCCCGGAATGAATTCTATGGCTACATTATTAAATGTGAGCAGACCGTATCCTCCCCAAACCAGGCAGGGCAGAACCCGACTGGCACTTCTTCACATTGACATTATTGGCATTTAGGCCACATTCTCTTTTTTTAATGGGGACTGTCAATACATTTTCTGTTGCTATGACAGAATATCTGATGCTGGGGCAGTTTATGAAGGAAAAATAGATTCATGCTCATATTTCTTAAAGGGATCTGCAGGTGGCTAGTAGGGGCTCATCTGATGCCATAACATGTCAGATAACATCATATGAGAGAAAGAGATCTAAGAGTGTCATGTGGGTTATGTGCATAACTTTCTCCCTTTCATATTATATATGCTATATATAATATAAATAAAAGCATAGATATGTTAAACAGCTCTCATAAGACTTAATCTATCTCCACAGAATTAAGCTAGTATGTGGGAAGTATATTATCCCCTTCAAAGGCTCCACCTCCCAATATGGCCACAAAATTAGTCATCAAATTTTAACATGAGCTTTGGTAGGAATAAGCCACATGGAAACCATAGCAAGGACAATCCTATGCTTTGTTGGTTATTTCCTAGTATCCTAGCTCCTTGGTGGCAGTTACTAGCCACACAGCCTTCCCCTCATTAAAAAATTGTCTCTAATTGTTAAATGTTGGAGGGAGAGGTTGTTGCCTATTGAGTCTGACTAATTTATATCTTATGAGTTTTCTTCAGAAAGTCAATAAATGCTATTTATCAGCCACCCTTATTTAAGAGGCAACTTTCTTTTTTGTCTTTTTAAAGATTTATTTGTTTTTATTTCATGTTTATGGGTGTTTTGCTTGTATATGTGTCTTATACACCATGTGTGTGCAGTGCCAGTGGAAGTCAGAGGTGAGTGATAGATCTTTTGAACCAAAATTACAGATCATTGTGAGCTGCCATGTGGGTGCTGGGAATCAAACCTGGGTCCTCTGGAAGAGCAACCAATGCTCTTAACCACTGAGCCGTCTCTCTAACCCCAAGAAGGATCTCTCTTTAAAGCCGTTCTTAAATGATAATGAAGATCAGGCTGGAGCAATGCTCACCAGGAGCACT
Organism: Mastomys coucha; assembly: GCF_008632895.1. Classification (NCBI taxonomy): domain Eukaryota; kingdom Metazoa; phylum Chordata; class Mammalia; order Rodentia; family Muridae; genus Mastomys; species Mastomys coucha. The sequence continues at coordinate 106,856,051 of NW_022196911.1, forward strand.
TGCAGCTCAAACATCAGAACCTGAGTTCAAATCCTCAGCACCCATGTAAAATGTGGGTGTGCACTGGTGATCACAGCACTGAGGCACAGATAGTGGACCATCACTGGGGAGGGATGTGTACTTGGCCAGCCAAACTAGATGAAAAATGGGAAGTTCAGGTTCAGTCAGAGACACATCCTTAAGGGGACAAGGTGAAGCGTAGTAGAATAGGATGTTGTTGTCCTCTGGCTCCTGTAAGTGCATAGAACTGCTGCAGGAACCTTCATATTCATGTGTACACATACCTACACATAACACACAGAGCACACGTGTGCGCGCGCGCACACACACACACACACACACACACTCACACACACATGCACACAGATAGATAGAGGCAGAGAGATTGGGAGAGAGAGATCTCATCCTCAGCATTATGCTCTCTCTCTATGTCACTTAAGGTTTAATATTGTAAACAATACATAGAACATAGAATCATAGCCTGAATTGATCTTTTTCCACCTGTGACTTGCTTGTGAGACTATTCATCATTATTTGGATGCACAGCTAGAAGCTATGCCATTCACTATTGTAAACAGATTTTTAATGAGTATTTATTGCTCTGAATTGGTAGTGGCATAGATGGTAAGAATGTAATATTTTAGACTAAAGAAAGGAAGACCAAGATAGTAGGTGATGGCTAGATATATAGATGTACAGCCTGGCAAATCAGAGAAATAGCCACATCATCAGCCTTCTAAGTAGATCAAAACACCCTTCAGAAATGAAAATTAGAGTATTTCATAGGTCATTTCTGAAGCTTGTCCAAAATCATAGGAGCAATATACAGAATTATATTTTCTGGAACCTGGGGAGTGGGGAATGGGCAATGGAGAGTTGGGTATAAAATTCAGCTATGAAAGATGAATAAGTTCTAAGGACTGCCCCAAATTGATATGAATTCAATATTGATGTCTTCAATATTGATATGATATTAAGTGGATAGATCTTTTATTTAGTGATATCACAAGTCTGTAAGCAAGTATGACCTGTTAGAACAAGCATTTGGGTAAAGGAGTTCTTTTCTGCCCTCCTGGCTTTTTGGATACAGTGAACGGGAGGCAACTGGAAGCTTGGCTGTCTCTCTTGGTCTCTGCTAGTCTTCTTCGTAGATGCTCAGTATTGTAAACCCCATATTCCGGGCAGCATGAAGATAGACGGGAAGCACCTTGCTGAAGCTGGCTTTGGTTGACCAGGTTCCAGCTGGTGTTATTTTATACGTTGCCTAGATTAAACATTTATGTTCGTTCTGTTTATAGGAGAGCACACTGAAATGATAAATGGTAACAAATGTGCTTGGGACGAGACTAACAAGTTGTCAAGTTGACATTCAAAGCTGCTGTGTAGTAAAAAGCCTATTACTTTTTATTTTTTTTTTAAAATATAATATCTTAAGTTTGTTTGAGAATTTCATACATGAGTAGGTATTTCACTTCTCTGCTCCTTTTCCCCCCTCCCTTCTCCTTCAATTTCCTCCCCCTTCATGACTTCTTCAAGGACTGCTATGTTCAATCAGGGGCTTGTCCCTAGAGAAGTCCGATTCCTCCTCTCTGAGCACCCACTGGTTGTCTGAACCTCTGCATCTAGGGTGGGGCTTTATGAAACGTCCCTCATCCGGGTTAGCATGTTAACTGGTACTGCCATCGTGCTTATCTTGTTTAGGTCACCTAGTTTTGAGATTTTTTTTTTTATATGGGTACAGCTTCCCTGTCATATATAGAAGAAACTAGCCTGCAATAGACTTCCCCCGCTTTGCTTTTTACAGTCTTTCTGCCACCTCTTCTAGGAGACTCCATGAGCCTTAAGTGTAAGGGTTGTCCTTTAGATGTATCAACTTGGATTGATATAAGGTCTGTTCTCTGCATTTTGGCCAGTTTGTGCATGCTTGCAACTGTCTTCATTTGCTGCAAAAAGAAGTTTCTCTTGCTGAAGGGAAGCGCTACACTTATCTGTGAGTACAAAGATTAAGTATTTAGAATGTAGTTAGAAATTGCACTGCAAGCCCCATTCTGGTTCCATGATGCTATGGTACCTACGGCTTAGACCCATTCTGGTTCCATGATGTCATCGAATTCATAGATGAGATGAAAAGTTTGCTATCTGGGAATCTATGTTCATAATAACATTGGGAACAGCCATCCCCATTGCTGACATATGAATGTCAAGCCAATACATCAGGGTTATATACACATAACCGCCAAAACATTTGTAAGTATTGATTACACTCTAGTTATAGAAAAAAAAAATTACACCAAGAATTTTTGTTGCTTGCTGCTAATTAAAGACATAGTTACATGACATATTTCTAACTGAAGGAGGCTATTTATTTATTTATTTTCTCTTACATACCTTTATTGCTTTCACTAAATAATGGGTGGTTGTGTCTTTAAACTTTTTTCCTATTTGAATATAAGAAAATGTATCATAAAAGAAACAAATAGGCTATATATATTGTACTTGTAATTTTGTGTATACGTGTATTTTTGTGTCTCTTTCTGTCTGCCTGTTTCTCTATTGTTTTGTAGCTCTCTCTCTCTCTCTCTCTCTCTCTCTCTCTCTCTTTCTCTCTCTCTATGTGTGTGTGTGTAGGGGGCACAATAGAGACAGTTGCCTGTAAAAGCAAAAGGGATCACCGTAAAGAGTGGAAGTGGAGTATTAGGAGGTTGTGTGTAGCCTGTTGTCTGTGCTGGGAGTGCAGTACAGAGACCACCGTAAAGAGTGGAAGTGGAATACTAGGAGGTTGTGTGTAGCCTGTTGTCTGTGCTGGGAGTGCAGTTCTCATCCTTTGCAAAGCAGCTGCATTGTATTGCTAAGTCATCTCAGTAGCCACAGGAAGAATATTTTAAATATTATAAAATAATTGTAATCAAACATTTATTTTAATAGATGAAATATTTTATATTATAATTAAATATTTTATTGATAGTATCAGAAGGGTGTTTTGGAGACAGGGTCTAATTATATGAAGTTCCCTGGCCTGGGAATTGTTATGTAGATTACGCTGATCTGGAACAGAAAGATCTTTTTGCCTCTACCTTCTCTTGTCTTTCTCTCTCTCTCTCTCTCTCTCTCTCTCTCTTTCTCTCTTTCTTCCTTCCTTTCTTTCTTTCTTTCTTTCTTTCTTTCTTTCTTTCTTTCTTTCTTTCTTTCTTTCTTTCTTTTTCTGAGACAGGGTTTCTCTGTGTAGCCCTGGCTGTCTTGGAACTCACTCTGTAGACCAGGCTGGCCTCGAACTCAGAAATCCACCTGTCTTTGCCTCCCCACTGCTGGGATTAAAGGCATGCATCTACCTTCTGAATGCTGACCATTCAGTAAAATGTATGAGCCTGTTGAAATAGTTCAGAAGGTAAGAGAACTGATGAAGGAGACCATTTAAATTTGTATATGTGGAGCCAGAATTTTTCTCTGCAAACATTTATGAACTTCACAAGGGCCATAGAATAAATTCTAAAAACTTTAGTTGAATAACCAGGGTGATGAATTACTTAAGAATTAGTAAGATACAGGGTGTTTTTTGTCATGATGTTTCTTTTTGACTGGTTGAACTCACATTCACGAACTCATCATTATAAAGTGTGGATCAAAGGCTCAGTCTTGTGGACTGTACTTACACAGTCATCTATCTACCCAATCCTACTTTCCTGTGGGTGCCAAGTCATGCTGTGTGATATCCCACTTCCCATTATCCCTAGTCTATACATTTCCTTGTGAAGGAGAAGATCACAGACTTTTTGATCTTCTACTTCCAACTCCTCCCATACCACCTCCCCACCTCTCTCTCAAATTCATTGCCCAATTCAGGGTACTCCTGATGGTCTGGAGGCATGATTGTTTGAGTTTTTCATGGGATGGGCATCTCTGGAGAATCTTCTGGATGTAAATATTTTATCCTTCAAATAATACTTATATGTGTCCGTCTCTTTATTTCTTCCTCTACCATCTCCCAGGGAAACTCAGGCCATTCTACCATGCTGGAACTTCATCCTTGTATAGTCTAACCTTCTAAATTGCATACAGCCACACTTGCATCCTTTTTCCTTCCCCCAGTCCCTTGGTGGAGTGATGTATCCCGCTAAATAAAATCGCCCTAATTCAAAGAAATATTACTTATCCAGTCTTATATTCCATCCACTTTGATCAAACACCCTCAGATTTATATGCTGGGAGAACATCCTTGACTCCTTCCAGCTAGTTGTTCCAGATATAATTATTTCTGCCCTTACTGGCATGTCCCTGGCTGGGTCATGTTAAGTGTAACCCCGGTTAGTAGTGTGGAAAACTGTTGAATGAAGAAAAGCCAGGCACTTTTCTCTGTAAAATTTCAACAAATTTCCAACCATCCTGAAGCAGGTATTATTTCCATTTAAGAAATTAATATATTGAGGCTTTGAGGAATTTAATTGGTCAAAGATTCCGTCACTAGAAAATGGCATCCACGCAAAGCAGGAGTTTCTTCCATTCAAGAAGACATTGATGTGGTTTTTGAAACAATCTGGCTTTGGTAAACACCAGGAAATTGGAGGAGTTTGTGAATAGAAGGTACAATTTAGTGGTAAGACACCAAACTTCCAGATGAGGCACTGGAAATGAGACCAAAGAGTGTTGAGTAGGATTGGACCAGTCCAATAATTGAACAGCAGTGAGGACATGGAAAGACACAACTGCAACAAAGCATTTGAAAGCCCAGTGTTTGGTAATAGTTTTGCTTGCTTTTGGTATTAATTTCCATGTATTGTTGAACTATAGCACAGAATAAAGAACAATAGAATAGACACGCTATAGCATGGATTACCTGCCAATGTTCACTACATCTTCCTCAGGGCTAGGAAGATGTTTCAGTGGATAAAGTGCTTGCCACATGACCATGAGGGCTGGAGTAGAGCTTTCTAGTAACTGCCTGAAAGTCACGTGTATTGGTGCACATCTGTAATTCCATAACTGGAGGCATAGAGATAGGGAGATCCTAGGAACTTGCTGGCCAGGCAGTTTATCTGAAATGGTGAACTCCAGACTCAGAAAAAATAAAAAAGGTGGAGAGCAATTGAAGACAATACTCAATATTGACCTTTGGTCTCCACATGCACTTCCATGAGTGTATGCCTATGGCCATACCACCCTGAACATGCTTGATCTCGACTGATCTTGGAAGCAAACCAGTAAGGAACATCCCTCCATGGCCTCTGCATCAGCTCTTGCTTCCTGACCTGCTTGAGTCCTAGTCCTAATTTCCTTTGGTGATGAACAACAATGTGGGAAGTGTAAGCTGAATAAACCCTTTTCTCCCCAACTTGCTTCTTGGTTATGATGTTTGTGCAGGAATAGAAACCCTAAGGCAAATTGTACATTCATGCACACACTCCCCCACTTCTCTTTCTCTCTCTCACACACACACACACATACACATTAACCATAAATCATCCTCACCTTTCCTGATATGATATAAGAACATATTTTTTGTGTGTGTATCAGGAGTCTGGGAAGAGTTTATCTGGATTCATTCTCCAGCTCAGGACTTTCACAGGCTACAGTAAAATTATCTGCCATGCTATGGTCATCTCAAGGCCTAACTGGTACAGCATATGTCTCTAAGCTCAGTCACAGGCTATTGCCAGAGTCTAGATCCCTTGGTGGTGGTTGGACTGAGGGTTTTTGTTCTAGCCTCTGCCTCTATAAGGAAACTCACAACAGAGAGATTTACTTTATTAAAATCATCAACCAAGAAAGAGCCAGAACATTCTCATGAGATAAAAGACAAGGAATCAAGTAAAAAGATAGAGTCCTTTTTGGGTGTGATGGTGCACATCACTAATCTTAGCATGTTGGAGGCAGAAGCAGAGGCACCTGGATCTCTGTGAGTTTGGATGGTGAGTTCCATATTAGCCAGAGCTAGATAGTGAGTTCCTGCCTCAAATTTTTTTCCTCCTAACCAATGTGACTAATACATTCTAAAGAAGAAAACTGGGACTCCTATCCTATACCACATGTTTTTTTTAACTCAAAATGGACAAATACAAAAATTTGAGAGAGAAAATTTTCAATGCATTTTCTATATCTATGTGTTTACATCATTTGTGTGTGTGTGTATGTGTGTGTGTGTGTGTGTGTGTGTGTGTGTGTGTGTGTGTGTGTGTGTGCATGTGTGCAGGAACATTCAATGCCCTTTAATGTGTCTATGTGTTTACATCATTTGTGTGTGTGTGCAGGTACATATGTATGTGTGTATACAAGTACATGTGCATGAGTGTGTATACTCCATAGAAGATAGATTCAAGGGTTGATTTTTAGGCCACACTCACTTTTTCTTTTTTGAAATAGGGTTTCTAGCTGGCTTAGAACTCACTAAGTAGGCTAAGATGGTTGGTCAGTGAGCTCCAGAGATCTACCTGTCTCCTCCTCCTCAGAGCTTGAATTCCTAAAGTGTGTCACCATGCCTGACATTTAGCAACATGGGCTTTTAGGATAAAACTCATGTCCTGTAATTGGACAAATGCTTTACTCAACGAGTCATCTCCCTAGTGCTCAACTCTTCTTAGTTAAAAAAAAAAAAAAGTGTTTATTACATCACTTTAGCACACAATTTCTCAGTGGTGATTCCCCAAACCTATATTACAGAATCAATGAATTAGTTTGGCTTCCTTAAAATTAAGAACTTCACCACATCACAGGACATCAATCAAAAGGCAACTCACAGATGGAAAAAGAACATTCACAACTCCTATAATGGAACCGCATCCAAAATATTTAAGAGCCTTTTCAAGCCAATATAAAGAATAACACCATTGAAAACAAGGAGCTCCCAGGGGAGATGCATGAATCTCACTCAGAAGGGGAAACTAAATAGTCATTGGGATGGATGCAGAGAAAGATAGAACTGGGTGGGAGAGGGGTGAGGAGAGGAATGGGGATGGAAATCAGCTGTGGGGAGAGAGGTGGCAAGAGAGGGCTAGGAGCAAGCATGGAAATTGGCCTGGGTCATCTCCGGTGACTAGCTGGAGGTCTGGGAAGGGAAAGGATATAGGGAGTCTATCAGGGTGACTTTAAGACTCCTACCAGCGGCATACATAGAGACTGAAATGGCCACCTCCTGTAGCCAGCAGGACTTCCGCAGGAAGGAGGGGGACAGCCACCCACCGACAAGATATGCAGGGATAAAGATGGAGCAGGGACTGAGGGAACAGCCAACAAATGACTGCCTCAACTTGGGACCCATCCCATGTAATAAAGCCAACCAGATACTATTAATGGTATTCTGCTAAGCTTGCAGACAGGAACCTAGCATAACTGTCTCCTGAGAAACATCATCCAGCAGCAGACGGAGGCAGATATACAGAGACCCACAGCCAAACATCAAGTGGAGTCCGAGTCTTGTGGAAGGGTGAAGGATAGAAGTGAGCAAGCTGGAAGAGTCAAGGACACTACAAGAAGACCCACAGAGTCAACTAATCCAGACCATGGGGGCTCACAGAGCCTGGACCCCCAACCAAGGAACATGTAGGAGATGGACCTATACCCCCTAAACATTTGTGGCTAATGGGAAGCTTGATTTTCATGTGGGACCCCCTAACAAGTAGAGTGGAGACAGTCTAGGTCTCTGTTCCCTGCCATCGGATCCCTTTCCTCCTACTTGGACTGCCTGCTTGGGCCTCAGTGGAAGAGGATGTGCCTATTCCTACTGGGACCAGATGTTCCCAAATGGTGTGGTACCCAAATGGGAGGATTCCCCTTCTCTGAGAAGATGAGGGGGCAATGGGGGAGGGACTTGTAAGGGTTGGACTGGAAAGAGAGGTGAGGGGCTGTGAACAGAATGTAAACTTAATTAAAAAAGGAAATTAAAAGTAGAGCTAAAAGAAAAAAGAAAATCAGGTGACAACTTGAATTGACATCCCTTTGGTTTACGCAAGGTCTGTGCATATGCTGTGGCTGATAGCTTGATATTTTTCTGAAACACCTAACAGTGAGAACAGGTATGTCTCTGACTCTTTCGCCTGCTTTTTGGGCCCATTGGGTTGCCTTTTCCAGCCTCAGTGTGAAGGCTTTCCCCTTGTCCTAATGCATCTTGTTTTGTTCCTGTGTTTGGGAGGCCCATTCTTTTCTGAAGGGGAAAGGAGGGGGAGTGGATCTAGGGAAGAAGGGAAGCGGCAGGGAACTGGAGGAATGGAGGGAGGGTAAACCGTGGTCAGGATGTATTGCATGAGAGAAGAATCTATTTTCAATAAAGACAATATATGAATGGTCAATCATTTGTATATCAAATCATCACAAGGTTTTCAGTCTCATTTGCCATTAGAAGAATGGGAATCAAAAGAAAAAGGACTACAAGTTTACATATATTATGATAATTAATTTAATATATTAGAATAGTTTATATATTAGGATAGTTTATATATATTAGAATAGTTAGTTTACATATATTAGAATAGTTTACATATATTAGAATGGATACAATGAAAACAACAGCCAATAGAGGGAGTTGGTGTGACCATGGTGAAGTTAGATGCTCATACCTATATGGAGAGAATATAAAATGGGAGACTTGCTTTGGATAGAAACTTGCTAAAAATAATCAAACAGTGAATTATCATATGATCTAGTAACCCTACTCCCAAGTAGTTGAAATGTGAAAATGTGTCTATAAAAATCCATGTACATGAGTACTCATAGCAACATTATAATAAAAAGCTTGAACTAATCCAATGATTTATTGGCTGATGAATGGAGACATAAATTTATGTTGTATTGAAACACAAAAATGTTATTTGACCGTATAGCAACGAAACATGCTACAAGAATGAAGCATGCTACAGCACCAAGAGTTGAAAACACTATGCTAGGTGTGAGGAGCCACATACTCTCTAATTCCATTCATATAATCTCTTCAGAACAGACAAATGCACATATGCTCATGGTGGAGGGAGTTGAGCTAAGAGGATAAAAATGAAGTGAGTGTCGTATCTGTGGCTTACTTTTAAAATGAATTAATTAATCAATTATTTTATTTATTTATTCCCCAAATGTTGCCCCCCTTCTGGTCCCTTCTCACAGAGGTCTTCCCCGCATCCCCTTTGAACAGTAAGAGAACTTCTGGAAGAATCCACCATTCCTGACCTCAAGCTGTGCTTCAGAGTAATAGAGATAAAAATTGCATGGTTTTGGCACAGAGACAGACAACTCGATGATCGGAATGGAGTCAAAGATCTAGAAATAAACCAACACACCTACGGACACTAGATCATTGACAAAGAAGCCAAAATCATGTAGTGGAAAAAAGAAAGCATCTTCAACAAATGGTGCTGGTCTAGCTGGTGGTCTGTATGTAGAAGAATGCAAATTGATCCATATGTATCACCCTGTAACTTATTTTTTTTAAAAAAAGATTTATTTATTTATTATATGTGAGTACACTGTAGCTGTCTTCCGACAGTCCAGAAGAGGGGGGTCAGATCTCATTAAGGATGGTTGTGAGCCACCATGTGGTCGCCGGGATTTGAACTCAGAACCTTTGGAAGAGCTGTCAGTGCTCTTAACCACTGAGCCATCTTTCCAGCCCCAGTTGCTCACTTTTTGAGGTAAAGAAAATGCCTGTAATTAGATAGTGGTGCTCAATGGAGAAGTCTGTAAATGTACTACAACCCACTGAACAATTCACATGGAAAGTTGATTTCATGGCATGGACACTAACATCTCAGTGCCATTAATAGATATGTAAGAAATCTTACATTTCCTGTTTCACTTCTGGCTCTTAAAATGTAGACACATAAACAGTAGCTTGGCCTATTGTAAAGTTCGTGTACCAACATGTTCTTCCTTAAATGTTAGCTGTTAGCATTCTGTTCTGTGTTTCTTAGTTACTATTTTGTATGCATTTGAGTGAGCCTGACTCATACTGGCTAAGCCCATCCTATCAGCTTAACTGTATATCACTGAAAGAGAAGCTGAGTTCAACTCAGCATAGACTATGTGTGGGACAGAAAAAAAAAATTACTTGCACTTTGTTTTGAGTTTCCACAAACCCTTTAGTCTCCAAGAGAAGTATCCTGACAAATATAATTAGATAAGATACCAACACTTGTTACATAAAATCTAAGCAAATTGAAATTCTGACATGTAAGCCTTAGAGCTTCAGTTCTGTTGCTAAAAGTGGAAACAATTGTATCCTGGGCACAGAATCAGACGCATTTAATATATTTTGAAATGTAAGAAATATAATGACAAAATTTTAAAAAAATGGTGCCCCAAAGAGGAAATTACAGCACATAACAGCTTTTTTTTTTTTTTTTTTTTTTTTTTTTTTTTTTTTTTTTTTTTTTAACTTGGAAAATTTCTGCTAAGTTCAGGGCAGCTGGAGAGAATAGCAAGTAACAAAACTAGGCAGATTTATGGGGCCCACACATGGCAATATTTTTGTGTAAAATTAGTCAAAATCATTATACTTGTAGATGAACAAATGGATTCCAACAAGCTTGCATTTTTTTAAAAGAATGATCATATTTAGTTTAAGCATATTTGGAAGAACTGAGCATTTATTGGATTAGCTGATCACCAGCATTGTAACTCATATTCAAATTTGGGGAAACCTGCCAAGCTCCAACTCTCAGAAGATTAGGGTAATAACACATTGATTTCCAATAAGTAGAATCTAACCCACATTGCACTCTGCCTTCCTGTCCAAAAAATGGAGGGGAAATGGGCCATTAGAAAAATTTTCCACTGAAACATCTTTGTTTTGTCTTTAGGGATTATACTAAAGTATTTCGATAATGGATCAAGTACACATAACTGTGACCCATTTTAAGGAACCTCACGCATAGTTCCGTCAGTTTAAAAAGGTTATGGAAAGAAATGGTTGATTTCAGGATCCAGGTTGTGCTCATCCAGCAGGGCTCCAGAGACAGACCTGATGGAGGTAGTAAGGCAATGAAGAAAAGACGGACACAGACAGATACACAGAAAGCTGGGGATAAGTGGTCTGGGCTCTTGGCTGGAGAACCAGTCACACCCTGGAAGTGCAGCACATGTATTATATAGAGCTGAACAGAAAGGCAGGGCTATTGTATACAGACAAACAAGGCAGCAGGGTTTGTGGCATTTACCTGGACCAAGGAAGCAGGTTTAGATAATTTTGGTAGGTACAGTCTCAGCAGGTAGCAGTCTTCAGACCATGAACATCGAGGCCAGGATCCTGAAAGCTTTGGTGAACACTTTGTCAATGCTATGTCCCCCAAGGAAGGTTTTACCATGCCTCCGATCCTCACCTCAGGGGGAAGGCTTTGTGAATCCACCACATGTCTGAAGCTCTGGTCTCTTTAGCTTAGCTGCTTCACGTCAGCTACACACCTAAGACTCATTCATTCAGGCCTGTTTTTGCCCCATACAAGGATGGGCATAGAGACATTTTTATTTGGCATAAAGTAAGAACCTCGTCTCTCTGGCACACAGAGAATGTACACATACATAAATGTGCCTATGTATGTAATTTCTTGTCACAAGGGCTCAAGTTCTCGCTTGGGCAGGCAGGCTATCATTAGCCAAATCTCAAGCAAGCTGAGCATGAAAATAATTGTCCAATAAGCAACATAATAAACAATAAAACATCAGATCAAGGGAACTCATAAATTCATATCATAAATAAATAGAAGATAAAGGAATAGTCATAACAATAAGAACACCAAAAGTAAGGGCTGGGGAGATAGCTTAGAAGTTAAGAACACTTGTGGCAGAAGATCCGGGTTTGGGTTTTCAGGACCCACATGGCAGCTTCCAACCATCCTTAACTCTAATTCCAGTGGATCTGACAACTTCTTCTTGCTTCTGTGAGCAACATATATGTTGCAAAGACAAACATACCAGCAAAACACTAATATACAATAAATAAATAAATTAAAATAACAAAGTTAAAAAAAATCCAGCTGGGTGGTGGTGGCACACGCCTTTAATCCCAGCACTTGGGAGGCAGAGGCAGGCAGATTTCTGAGTTCAAGTCCAGCCTGGTCTACAGAGTGAGTTCCAGGACAGCCAGGGCTACACAGAGAAACCCTGCCTCGAAGAAACAACAACAACAACAACAACAACAAACACCAAAATCTGACTGGTAGTTGTCGGGGGTGGGGGAGTCTGGAGTTGGGAATTTATCATTTTATAACATCATAGCACAATTTGAATCCCATGGATTCTAAGCACTAGAAGACATTTTGATGAAGGAGAGGATGCTTGTAGTCTTTAAAGGGTCTGGCCACACTTATACATAGGTCATGAACTATGAAGAAGTCAAATTGGTAGTCACCTGGAAGCTTCATTTCCACTGGCTAACTTCCATAGACCTGGTAGCTGGTAGGCATATTATCAGAGGAGAAAAATAATCACCAATATTACCCATCTGTCAATCCCGTGAGCTACAAAAAATATCTTGCTATAACTTGGCAAGCTATGTCTATCAGTATGACAGTGGCACAAATGTTATGGGAGTGAACAACAACGGCCTTTTGACTAGATGTAGGGCCTTCTCTGCTAGATGAAAGGCACACCTGGGACGCTGATTAGGGCCAAGAACTTGTGGCTAGACAGGACATTGGCCCTATGGGAGAGCCTATTATTATTATTTGTTGCTAAATAAATATAATACTAAAGCAACTCCTAATGATGTATCATTTTTTCCCATAGGTTAGTTTACCTAGTACCCATCAGAGAAACTCCTTTTTGCAGTAGAAAGAGACAAACACATTGACCCACAACTGTTCAATGTGAAGAGAATAATAGATTAAGGGGTACCCAATCTTAAATGGGACGTTGACATCATGCCACCTTCCTAAGGAGACTCAGGGATCACAGTGAAAGAGGGAATGGATAGATTGTAAGAACCAGAAACAGTGTCTGACAATAGTAACATAGTTTTTTTTTTCTGGACACAACAGGGCAGTTTCATAGATAAGCTAATGGCTGGGATTGCATGTACAAAATCCACAAGACCAAGCCAGACAAAATTCCATCATAGAGAGGGGAGGGGGACCCGGACATAAAATCCTACTTCTAGCCAAGGGGCTAATGTCAATTGATAGATTCTGGGTCAGTGAGGGCAAGTTTTCTCCAAGGATGCAAATCCTTAAGAGGCTACCCATGCTTCGTAAGTGGTGCTAAACCAATGTACATATTTGTAGCACTAATGGGCTCAGTGGTGAAACACACCAACAAAAATAGAACACACAGAAAGTTGGGAGGTAGTCATGGATACATTGAATAGGCATGGGGTTAGTTGAAACACATAGTATGCATGTGTGAAACTCTTAAACAATAAAAAAAAAATAGAAAATAAAAAAGAGGTAGAGAGTGAAGTGCTGTTCAGCAAATGACCAGCTCTGTGTGTCAAATGTTTGACTGGTGATCAGAGTCACCATCACCCTTGGAAAAAAAATGGAGATTATGAGTCTCCAGGAGTAACACTGGGGACAAAGGAACATTGCGCCTATCTAGGTGGAACAGTAGGGGATAAATGGACATTGTGGATCACAGGTGTGGCATGGCCAGAGAGGACCAAGGCTATTTATGCAGTGCTCCATCTGTAATCACACACCCTTGCTTTTACCAGGAGGAAATAGCCAGCCCATCCAGAGGAGGAACTAATATTTCAGATTAAAAGAAGCCAGAGATGGGGGAGCTTATGGAGAAAAATGAACCTTGCATACTCATGGTGGGAAATTAAGTGAGTACAGCCAGTATGGAAAACAGAATGAACATTCTTCAAAAACTTGAAAGAGGGTTTACATGATTTAACACTCTTGGGGATAGTTACAAGGAAAATGAAATGAGTGTGAAGAAATATCTGTAGACTCACATTTATTGTGGCATTATTCCAACTGCAGAAATACAAGATCGAAAGGATATATAGGTAAATAATATCTCAATATCACATTATATAATATATGTGCATGTGCATATATATGTATGATGGAATACTATGAAGCTTTAAGAAAATATTAAAAAGTTGTTGTTTGTAACACCATGGATAGGTAGACCTGTGTAGTCATCAATTCAATGAAATAGGGTAAACATACAAATCAAAATAAGCATTATGGAATTTTAAAACATTGAACTCATAGACACTGAGAGGAGAACATTACTATCAAGGGCTGGTGGGGAGAAGATTTGGAAGATACTGGTCAAAGAATATAAACTTTCTATTTTTCAAGAGGAGTAAGTTCAAGAGATCTTAGACAGTGTAGAGACCGAAGTTAATAACAATGAAAATATTTTAAGAGGTCAAAAGTCAATACAACACCTGACCTTCTGGTGGATCTTCTATTGGACTGGGGGGTGAAGTATAGAGCCGGACACTGATAAACTGGGGAAACTGGAAAGGAAAGTATAAGTGAGAGGAAAACAATTGCTGACACTAAGTTTGTCAAAGTTTGCAATGATTTGGCCATATAACAGAAAATTCCTATTCATAGGAATCATCCCCTAAAATAGTTCCAGGGCAAAGGCCATGATCCAGTTAATTTATGATTGTGCATTATTGGAAAAAAACCCACAGATATAGCTATGTAGTTGGATCTGTAGCTAAACAATAGGAATGACAGAACACATAGGATAAACTGGAAAGAATTTGAGCAAATAGTATACGGGTATTCTCATTTTATTTTTATTTCCATAATGTATCCATAATGTGAAGTTATTACCAAGTAGAGTGTTAGAAATATATCATTGACCTGGGGATTTTTGTTTTCTTTGGCAAGAGACAGATCACTTGTAAAGAGCTCAGCAAAATGAACACTTGGTGTGGGAAAGCCACCAGTGTTTTTCAAATGTGATGGCTGTACAGATTAAAATTTGAATGTGAGCTTTAAATGATATTCAGAAGGAATGGCAAAAGGTGAAAATTTTGTTTCTGTTGAGGGTTATCTGGTTCTCATGAAAACAAACCCAAGTTAGCCAAAGGAAATTCTTTTGTAAGAACAAAGTAAATTTCAACTGTGGGAAACCCTCTTATCTCATCTTCATGCCTCTGCCCCATCTTCCCTCCTTTTCTCCTGGAAAGAACTGTAGGGTCACTGTACTGGCTGGTTTTGTGTGTCAACTTGACACAGGCTGGAGTTATCACAGAAGGGAGCTTCAGTTGGGGAAGTGCCTCCATGAGATCCAGCTGTGGGGCATTTTCTCAATTAGTGATCAAGGGGGTAGGGCCCCTTGTGGGTGGTGCCATCCCTGGGCTAGAGGTCTTGGGTTCTATAAGAGAGCAGGCTGAGCAAGCCAGGAGAAGCAAGCCAGTAAAGAACATCCCTCCATGGCCTTTGCATCAGCTCCTGCTTTCTGACCTATTTGAGTTCCAGTCCTGACTTCCTTTGGTGATGAACAGCCATGTGGAAGTAAGCCAAATAAACCCTTTCCTCCCCAACTTGCTTCTTGGTTATGATGTTGTGCTGGAATAGAAACCCTAAGACAGTCACCATGAAGAAAAGACATTAGCAAGATCCATGAATACTTCCAAATAAGAAGACACATTCTTTGTTGATTCTACAAACATTTCATTTCTTTTTAATGTGGAAATTATAAAACGACTGACCATTGCTCTTTGGTGAAGAACTTAATTTGAAGTTGAGTTAGGCTATGATGAAAACTTGATCGTCTCATTTAGGCATAGACTGGTGGGTAGATGTAGAGAAATAGGAATAGATATGGCCTATAGTTTAGATGCCATTGTTAAACTCCAAACGAAACAGAGTGACTTGTATTGGCACATTCATATCAATAAGGAGAGAGAAAAGATGGATAAGGGACATTTGTATGTTTTTGTATGATATCACTATATGGCTCATGCTGGCTTTGAATTTATGATCCAGCTGCCTCAGCTTTCCTCTTATATGTTAGAATTAATAGCTATTATGGGAAACCTTTTCTAATAGGACATAAGACACAAATCTAGGGAACTCACAACAGACCAAAGTGATGGGGATGGACCAAAATACAACTTTGTGACTGGACAGGTATACTGGAGTTACTCACAGGGGTGTGGGCAAGGGGTTACTTACAGTTGTGAAGATGACTGAAAAGCAGTTGCAGCTCTAAAAATCCTACCCTAACAGGGTTAATGCCTCATCAAGCTGCAAGGCTGGTGCTCTAAGCATAGCTTGCAGATACTTCAGCAAGTGAAAAAGTCTCCTTCAAACAGTTTGCCTGGTCAGAGTCTTTTTCTTCAGTGCTTATAACCTTGGAGAGGGACCCTCATGAATCCTGTGAGTTTTATGTTTCCAAGGCTTCATGTTGCTTTACTTCCTGAGTCCCATGAGCCCCGCATCCTTTCTGGAGGAACTGCTTAAATTTTAAGGGATAAAACTAATGTGAACTGCCTTGCCTAGCAAGATGATGAACAGTTTTAAGGGGTACAGCTGACTAGTCTTGATGTAGGGGTGATCGTGGATAATTGAGGAAGAAGTATTCACGGAAAGCTCTTGTTTCTAGAGGACACCAAACAAGGAAAACTATTTGTGGAAATTGAAAACATTACAGGAGACATCGTCTGGGATGGGGAAGAAAAGTTGTAAATTCAATGTGGGTCTCTTTTTAGCTTGATAAACTCATAAGGTAGAGATTGGTGTATGCTGGGGGACTCATTGGCCAGGCAATGTAAGTGAAATGGTGGACACCATATTCGGTAAGAGACTATCCTAGTTTCAGTTCTGCTGCTGTGATAAAATACCTTGACAAGGGGAGAAATTTTGGGTTATAGTTCATCATATGGGGTGGTCAAGGGAGGAATTTCAAACACCTAGTTTTATACACAATCAAGAACAGAGAAAAAATTAAGTCATACATGCTTACTTTTTTTTTTGTTTGTTTGTTTGTTTTGTTTTTCGAGACAGGGTTTCTCTGTGTAGCCCTGGCTGTCCTGGAACTCTGTAGACCAGGCTGGCCTCGAACTCAGAAATCTGCCTGCCTCTGCCTCCAAAGTGCTGGGATTAAAGGCATGCACCACCACTGCCCAGCCATGCATGCTTACTTACTTGCTTGTGATCAGCTGAATATTTTTATTGTTCATTTTAAACCATTCAGGACCTCTTTCTTAGGGAATGGTGCCACCCAGTATGGGCTAGGTATTCTCACATCTATTAACTTAATTAAGATAATCCCCAGTAGACATATTCATTGTCCATCTCAATGTAGCCAACCCGTCATTGAGACTCTCTTCCCAAGGTGATTTTAGATGGTGTCAAATGGACAAAATTTAACTACCACAAGTAATTCTGTTTCAAAATATGTGACAAAGTGTGATAGAGGAAGAGTCCCACTTCTATTTTTGGCTTCCATTCATGTTTGCACAGGCATGAACAACTATACAAAAGTGTATACACACATGTACTACAAACATACTATACATACAAAAACACATGAGATGGTACATTCTGCTTTTGAAAGTTTCACAGGAATAATTTAAATCTGACTAGCTAACGATTCTCTTAGCATATAACCTCTCATCATGTTCACATGTATCAAGGGCAGAGATTGTATTTCACAAAGGCATGGATTATTGGGGGTCAGTTTTCTGGTACTACCCAGGCAGAGAGTTCCTGCTGCTCCCTTCTCCCCCTACTCTCTCTGACCTGCTTTAATAATGTCATTCTCAGAGAGGAAAGAGTGCACTGGGGGGAGGCGTCCATTGACTTGACAGTTAGCATCATCAGCTTTCTCTGAAACAAGCCTACACTCTTTCAAAGTGGAAAAATCTGAGATGATCGTGCAGCATGCCTCCTCGAGACACCACAGATGGGCAGCACAGCTGCCTTTCTGGGAAGAGGCAGCGCTCTGGTCTACATGGAAGGCCACCCACGGTAGAGTGCTTCCACGTGGGAATCCTAAGAAAAAGCAAAAGAGCAACACCATGAACGTGGCATCGGATTTTACCACAGCTGCTCACTGTGTCTCCCAGAGAGATCAAGACAGACTGCTGTCCAGAGAGCAAGAGACTCTGAAGCCAGGATGCTGCTGATTAAGGGAGAAATAATGCTCTGAGCATGAGCAACGTGAAAAAAATTGCTGCCCAGTGTCCTAGGGAGTTCTCAGCTCGTTGCCCTTTTGAGTTGTACTGTGATGTCCTTCCTTTGCAGAAAGCAAAGGGACAGACAGCAACATGAAGGATGTAATTATGAGTGCAGCCAGCTTCTGAGAGTCCGAGGCTTGGACTCTTCGGCTTTCAGAGTTGCAAAGCCTCCAATAGGCCAGGGAGCATCAGGCAGAATGAATGGAAAGCCTGTGATGAGTGTGCTACGAGCTGAGAAATTGCAAACAGACTTGGCACGCTTCCTCAGGAGCCCAGCAGAATTTGCACATCGTTCGGTGTTAAAACTCATGGGACAGCAGGCACTCGTTTCTCTGGAATGGGCTTTGGCATCCAGAATCTCACCATCTGCCTCTTTTTGGCTATTTCTGATCCCCCGGGAGGGACTTTGTTGTTGTGTCTGTGTCCTGTGCCTCTTTTGTAGTAGAGAAGAATCAGGCAAGCAGCATTGAGGGCTGTCTTGAAGTCTTGAAGAATAGAGAGAGGCAGATCTCCACATGCAGGGAGTTTGCATCCAATGGCTTTGATACAGTCAGGCCTGAGTTCAAACTCTGACTCTGTCATCTGCGATCTGGGTGATCTTAAACACGTTGCTTTTTCTTTGTGAGCCTCAATTAGCTCACAGAATTTCTTGTCTTCAAAAGGGGTACGTGGGTGGGAATAATGTCTATAAGCTGTGAAAAGACATGGGCTTAGAATAAGGGTTTAATAATAGAAGAATGTACCACGTTGGTGGTGTCTCATTCTTCCATTAGGGAACCTGTTAGCTGCTAATCTGACAGTTCTTCCTCTTTCCTCATGTTTGGCAGAGCATGTCTCCTTAATGTGTACAGTGAAGGCAAAATGTGTTTCTTAATATGTACAATGAAAGGTCAGACCACTGTATTCCTTCTTATCTCAATACACGGGGGCATGACCTGGAGTTGGTTTGTATCTGTTGCTTTGGGATTGTAAGGAGGAACAGGGGAAAGATGGCTGAGAAAGAAAAGGCCAGAACATAGAAGGTCTGTCCTTCTGTGTAGTCTTCAGAAGAAGGAGAAATGGAAATAAGGAAATTTCAATGGTTCATGACCTTGCTGAGTGAGCCCAAGAAACTCTATGTCTTGGTTTGAGATATACCAAGGAAGCAAACTCTCCATGAGTCCTGTGGACCTTTAGGAACGAAGTTTAATGGGTCTGTTCATATTGTATGAGTAGTATGGATTTGATAGAGAATTTGATTCACATCTCTTTGCTCTAAACGCCAGGTATATAGAACAATACCCTAAGTATGGTAGGTTTAGGGGGTCACACACGGAGCCCCAGCTCATATCATCCATGGCAAAAAATCTAGCAAATCTATACCAGTGATTCTCAACCTGTGACTTGTACCTCTTTTGCTGTTCGAATGACCCTTTCACAGGGATCACCTAAGACCATCCTGTACAGATATTTACATTATAATTCATAACAGCAGCAAAATTACAGTTGTTAAGTAGCAACAAAAACAATTTTGTGGTTGGAGGTCACTATAATATGAGGAGCTGTATGAAGGGGTCACCACATTAGGAAGGTTGTGAACCACTGATCTAGAGGATACTCAAAATTGTCTTTCCCCCCCAGTTACTTATAATTTAATCTCTTGAGGGAGATTGATGTCTCTAATATCTTTTTTGCTTCTATTTGACACTATCTGCTAAACTGACACCCTCAAACTTCAGTGGCTATGGAAATAGGTAAGAGTTCTTTCCTCACAGGTCTGTGAGCTAGTAGTAGTTCTACACGGGTCAGAGAGTATTGCTCATGCTTGGCTTCACAAACACATTACATTTGTCTTCCCCAGGTATAGGGGTCCGGCCAGCGGAGCCCACACATTCATGGGTGGTCTCGGACTGGAGATTATTGAGAACCTGTGGAAATAAACGGGTGGGAGAGAAAAAGAGACGACACCAAGAAAACTTTATCAAGGTGTGCTTTACTTTGGGTGCAGAGTGTTTTTATAGTAAGGCAAAAAAACCGAAACCAACAATAAGCAAACTCTTAACATAAACATGAGACCGGAGGAAGGGACTTCAAAGGCAATTCCGACAGAGGTGAGCTGGTTGTCAGCAGTCTTTGATCTCTGGCAGTCAGTGTTTGCTCCCCAGGTGGGTAGCCGCAGTGCAGTCCCGGCCAGTGGCAACTGTCCGGGCTGACCGGAGGGAGTCCACACCCAGGTAGCATTGTTTTGCATCATGTGTTACTAGATACATGTCCTGCTCTGTCTGAGCATTACAAGCAGAGCAATCCATGAAGGTATGCTAACATATTTATGATGCTAATGGAGTCAGTGCATCCTCAATCACACCATATAACCCAAGCAAAATCTTCAGGCATGACTATGATGTCTTCTCTCCAGAGAGACACTATGAAGACATATAGGGAGTGATGTGGACATCTTAATAGAAAGAGGAAGTAATAATTGGAAGCAAACCTCCAAACCATACATACACTAGCTAGTTGAACACAGCCATCAATGGCCCTGTCTAATAAAGTATAGGCTAAGGTCTAAGGCCGGCTATCTGATAGACCTATATTTAGGTCTCTTTTTTCTTAGCCATCATTTCTCCTGTGCATCCTTATTCACGTAAAATTCATCTAATTTTAGTAAATCCTGACAGTTCATGCATGGTCATATCACTTATAGCTGTTGCTGATTGTATTTTCAGTAAGAGAAGGGATGGTCCTCTTTCCATACCCCATTTAAAGCCCTTCTAATATCAAGCTAACAATGCCTCTTTGGGGCTTAGCAATTGAAACTTTGATTAAGTGTCTCCTTTTACATTTTCTATTCTATTCTATTATTTATTTATTTTTGTATGTGTGTGTATGGGGGTGCATTTTCATGTGGGTGCATGCATTCGTAGGAGTGTGCAAAGAAGACACAGGGTCAACTTTGGGTGTTATTTCTCAGTAGCCATCCACCTTTTTTTTTTTTTTTTGGACAGAGTCTCTCATTCACCTGGAGCTCACTGAGTGAGATAGACTGCAAACATCAGAGACCCTTCTGTCCCTCTAACATGGAATTGCAACTGTACACTACCCCATTTGAGTATTTTAAACACCTTTTCTGGGTATCAAATCCTTATGTTTGCAATGCAAGCACTTTACACACTGAGCCACCACATCCCAGTACCCAGGTAGCTCCTTTTATTCTACATATAAACTGACTTTGAAGTATATGGGAGACAATGAGCACTAGAAATTAAAGTTCTTGATTTTATGACAGGAGAATGCAGGCATGTATGAGGTAGTTAAGAAAAAAGTCAGCATAGAGAGGTGGACATATCTGGATACAAAGAGGAAGACGCACCAACAACACTTTATCCGGCTCACACACACCAGCCAACTGATCCCAGCTTTCATGGTCTCTATTTCTTCATGGGGGGAGGTCCTATATTTAAGATATTTGATAGATCTGCATTTTCACCCATTACAATTACTAACCTTTACTAACAGGGTCATCTCTTTCAACAGCCTTAGACATTTGGAAGCATTGGCTAATTGTGATAAAATGGAGTACTGGTCTGCTCACATGATCTATGGAGACTTGATTATAATTTGCACGACATTGCTTTGATGGGGTGTCCCTTTCTAAAACTGTAAAATAGAGGAAGAAAGTTAAAATAAGGAAGAGAGAAAATGAAGCAAACCCCTCCCACTGCATTTCAGCTACCCTTCCAAACTCAGGAAGAGAAGAGCATGGTTTGAGAAATGTCAGCCAACCTCTACTGTCTTAATCCTCGACGTGGAATCTTCCTTGCAGAGACATTCCTGAAGCAGAGTCGTCTGTGAATGATCTGTGTCTGGAAGCATTGAGCTTCTCAGTGTGGCTTTGGGATTTCTCACCTAGGTTTAGGACTCACAGTAGGCACGGCCACTATTGGCAAGAGTTATATAGCCTCTAACTAAGGGAATGAAAGCTATTCTAGGGCATCTGCCTTTGACATGAGAGAGAATAGTTTTTAAATGCTACAGTGCTGCTTAACCCTGAAAACAGTGTGTTAGTCAGGGTTCTCCAGAGAGTCAGAGCATTAGGCTATGTGTATGTGTGCAGTCTCCAGTCATCCTTCAGTATTCATGGGGGAATTTGTCCCAGATCCCTTTGGGTACCAAGCTCCATGGATCCTAGGGATTTTTATGTAAAATGACAAAGTATTTACATATCTCATTGGGGATATGAACATCCACACGTATTTAGCACTGATACTTTTAAGTAATGTTTTTAATTCATGGTGAATTGATTGAATCTATGGATTCAGATTCTGTGGACACAGAGACCCAATGACTGGATATTTGCCTATTCTCCATCTTTCATTCCTTAATAAGCTTTTCACTGGTTGTATACTTTGTTGCATCTGGCCCACAGCCCCACAGTCTCCAGACCTCACCAAGGTTTGTACTTCCATTCACTTGGAGGCTTTCTCTGGTATTCAGGGCATTTTGAGAGTGCTTGGGGATCAACCTCCACTCAACAAATTCCTATTAATGAATGATGAAAACAAGTATACAATTAACTCACAAGAGCAGAATAACTCCGAGGCACATGTTCTACCATGATAGTTCCATTGGATGGTTATTGTACTGGCTGGTTTTGTGTCAACTTGACACAAGCTGGAGTTATCACAGAGAAAGGATCTTCAGTTGAGAAAATGCCTCCATGAAATCCAGCTGTAAGGTATTTTCTTAATTGGTGATCAAGGGGGAAGGGCCCCTTGTGGGTGGTGCCATCCCTGGGCTGGTAGTCTTGGGTTCTATAAGAAAGCAGGCTGAGCAAGCCAGGGGAAACAAGTCAGTAACATCTCTTCATGGACTCTGCACCATATCCTGCTTCTAGACCTGCTTGAGTTCTAGTCCTGACTTCCTTTAGTGATGAATAGCAACATGGAAATGTAAGCTGAATAAACCCTTTCCTCCCAACTTGCTTCTTGGTCATGATGTTTGCGCGGGGATAGAAACCCTGACTAAGTTATGCATCATAGATACTGAACAGTCATGTACCGGGTGACTTTAAGCATCCTCCCACACCCTACTGTAGAACAACTTGTTCTTGGGTTCTTGCTTTATGATCTGTTTCTGGAATCTACGGTAAGACAGAATCACAGACTTATGTGCAGGGGACAACTCTGTAAAATGGCATGGTGTTGGGTAGAGAAGAGTCAAAGCAGAGATTTCCTTCTGTAACTTTTCTGCTTGGGTCATCCTACTGTGGACTCTTGGATCCCTTTCTTGGTAGGGCATTTTGGGAAACACTCAAATAGTACCCCCCACTTTTTTCAGATGATGGGAGGGCAACTAAGTAGTACTTACACTTGTTGATGACATCACTTATTCATGCTTTCTTCTCAATGAGATCACATATTCATACATTCTGTGGCAAAATTGTTATGGGTATATATTTGTTTATGTGTATTTGTTTACACACATCCACCAGTTAGGTCAGAGAATGGCTTTATCTATCTATCTATCTATCTATCTATCTATCTGTCTGTCTATCTATCTATCTATCATCTATCCATCTGTAATCTACATACATATAGATGTAGATTTATATGTCTATAGATGAGGAAACTCAGACATGGAGGGAGATCTGAAATATAGGAAGCAAGCCACAAATTTTCACTTTTATATTTATGACACTGAAATTCTGTCACTTAAGTATCACTGTAGCCAATGACATGGGACACAGGCAGAAGGGTCACTCATCAGACCTGTGTTTGCCACAGAAGTTGGAAAGAATAATTAATGTCCCAGTTAAAAAAGATTCAAGTTTCAAATACCTCAACATTTTAAATCTAAGCAAAGAAATTATAGCGCTGGTATAGGATGTGGGAACCTGGCTAGACAGGCATTCACCACAGACTTTATAAAAACCAGCAGTGCGGTGTGGCCACTCAATTGCAATGTCCAGCACCACCATGAAAAGACATCTGTCCAGAAAATGATTGCATTACTTGCTTAGTTTGAATGGATTTGTTGGAAGAATAAACCTTTCATGAGAGACTTCCTTGAGTAGGAAGCTAGTGGAGTGAATCCAGGATGGTGGAAGAATTCTGAGAGTCCTGCAGTGTGAGGAACACTTGAGGGCACTAGAGTTTGTTTCTGGGAGCCTGGGAGACAGGATGTCATGGTGAGCTCTAATCGGCTCTATCTGAGTCGATTCTCTGTTCATCCATGCTACAGCTTTGGGAATTTTGACAACATGGTCCTTAACAGACTTTCCTTTAAAAAGGAGGCTCATTCATGTGCTCAGACTTTGCATTTTCCATACCTGTGGGGGGGGGGTTGTCAGTTCGTTCTTTCAAACATTTGCAGACTTTTCTTGAGAGAACCTGGCTGCCTTGGGCCATTCCTAATAACAGAAGGCTGTTGGCTAATGGTTTTAACAGAGAGAATTTTAATTTGATATCAAAATTAACCTTCTGGGCCCGGGAGATAGCTCAGTAAGTAAAGCACTTGCTCTGTAAACATAAGATCTGAGTTCATCACTCCTGAGAACCTATATTAACAAATAGCTGGGTGTGGTGGTGCATTCCTATAAATCCTAGTGCTGGGGACATAGAGGCAGGGGATCCCTGGGATTTATTGGCTAGCTTCTTTTTCATCAAGTCCCAGGCCAATAAGAGACTCTTATTTCAAAAACAAACAAACAAACAAACTAACTAAATAAATGGCTTCCACAGTATTACACTTAATGTTGTCTTCTAGCCTACACACACACACACACACACACACACATACACACACACATACACACACACATGCATACATAACATAACATACACACCTTTATGAATATGCATACACACAAACATATATGTACATGTGCATGTGAAAAAGAACTAGCTATCTAATTATTTGATTGCTCTTGCAAACTACAGATGCCTCAGAAATATGCCACTTGCCTAGAACTTGTTGATCCAGTACTGTATGTCCCAGGCCTTCCAGCATACTGTGGGCCAAGGTGAATTCTTAGGTTACCTATATGGTTCTAAACTTGGTTACCCCTCTTTCCTTGATCTGAAATTGAATATGTTGTATCATCAAATACTTTGGTGTTCAAGCCAACTATCTTAGAGTTGTGTGAGGTGCTTGTCACCCTCCTTCCTTCATATCCTATACCACACATCCATTCTATGAGCCCTTTCAACACAGAGTCTTGGATGTAACCTCAAGTCATTGACTTCTCTCCAGCTTCAAGATTACTACCAAAGTCTAAGCCACCAGAATCTCTATCTGGTTTATCACAGTAGTCTGATAATTGACGTCTCTATTTCTACCCCTACTGCTTTAGAGTCTACCATCCATTCATAACCCCTTAAAAGGGACAGTTTAACATTGTTTAATAGTTTCTCATTGCACCAAGGATTGAACCCCAAATCCTTTACCCAGCCTACAGAACACCAACATTGAATATGTTCTGTCAATCATTCCCACCTTGCTTTCTGCACCTTTAAAGTAGCCTCCATCCTCCAGTGATTGCTTATTTCTGGGTTTACTGGTTTATGCTGATTCTTACTTTCAATCGATTATTACAGCCAGTCCTTTTGCACAGACTAGTGCTTCCCCTAAGCCCTGATGTTATCTCCTACAAGAAGAATGCCTCACAGTTACTGTCCAGTCATTTTAACTTTCTCTATTACAATGCTTCTATTGTATGTAACATTGCCCAATCAAGCATACTTATGGCGTTATACTTATGCAGGGAGGCCTTACATAGGTATTAAATATATTGTCTGAACATTCCACTCGAAATTGTGGGTTCCTTAACAACAGAAATACACAAACATTCTTTACACAAACTGTTAGCAGAGCAAACAGACAGCTTAAAGAAGTAGGAGACCATCTTTACCAGTTATACCCAAGACAGAGAGCTAGTGTCCAGGATTTACAATGAAATGCAAAATTAAACACCAGTCAAAACAAGAAAACCAAATCCTGCATGTCAACAAATTGCTTATATTGTTTTCTTTTTTCTTTTTTTCCTTTTCTTTCTTTCTTTTTTTTTTTTTTAAAGATAGAATTTCTTTGTGTAGCCCTGACTGTCCTGGTAATATTCTTTGTAGGCCAGGCTTGGTTTAAACCCAGAGATCTACCTGACTCTGCCTCCCAAGTGTTAGGATTAAAGGCATGTACCACCATGACTGTCTGAAATCAACAGTTCACAGAAGAAATAGATCAGTGTTCAATAAGTATTTTAAAAAAGAAACCAAAATCTTTAGTATTCAAGGAAATTGTAAGCTAATTACTTTGAGAAACCACCTGATTCCTGTGAGATGGGATAACATAAAACTTCCTGATAGGAAATGCTGATGGTGAAGATGCGGGGGTGTAATGAGCTGATGGAAGTGAAGTGTATATATGTGCACACATACATGTGCACACAGGAATGAATACAAATGTGGGCAAAGCCTAGTACAATAGAAAAAGGACCAAGGGAAGCTAAAAGTCAGTGAACAGTAAGGGTGGGGATGGACAAAAGGACTCATAGGACACTGCAAAGGGGAAGAGAACAGTAGGGGTGGGGATGGACAAGAGGACTCATAGG
>NW_022196911.1:106882912-106883110 GCF_008632895.1 Mastomys coucha
GACACTGCAAAGGGGAAGAGAACAGTAGGGGTGGGGATGGACAAGAGGACTCATAGGACACTGCAAAGGGGAAGAGATCAGAAGGAGGGTCTCTTTCTTGCTCTCTCTCTCCCTCTCTCTCTCTGTCTCTGTCTCTCTCTCCCTCTCTCTCTGTCTCTGTCTCTCTCTCTCCCTCTCTCTCTCTCTCTCTCTCTCTCT